>NW_021319225.1:365044-370268 GCF_001605985.2 Dendrobium catenatum
TTAACCTGATAAATTCGAATTAGTTATTTATAAAATCTCTTAGATTTAAAAAAACAATTTAAAGAAATTTTATTCAATGATCCTCAGGTATGCAGTTGTTTAAAAAATATATTTTTCACAAAATAGTTTTTAGCCTCAGAAATATAAAGTGCAAAAAAATAAAAAAAATAGAAGAATACCAAATTTTTTAGGGGATTGTTCAACTAGACCTACATCCACACTGGCGACTCCTTTTCTAGGTATTTCACTAAACAAAAGTGACTCTCCTTTTGTAATGGGAAAATGGAGAGGTCCTTACAAAACCTCTCTTCAACCAATCTAGTGCGTGAGAGTACCAACACTCTTTCTCACCCTCTTGGTGATGGTTGAGTATAAAAATCCTTTCTTACCCTCCTTGTGGGGGTAGAGTATCGATGCCCTTTCTTACTCTCCTGGTGATGATAGAGTACCAATGCCTTTTTTTGCCCTACTAGTGATAATAGAGTACCAACATCCTTTCTCACTCTTCCTCATAAGAGTATTAGAAATCTTTAAATAGTGGACTTTGAAAAACACGAAGTTTAAATAGATTTGAAGGTTTGAGCAGGTTGTTAGACCTAATAGAATTATCCTAAGGCGAGATGGCAGGGGGGTGGGGGGTTGAATTGGTTATTTAAAAAATCTCTTAGATTAAAAGCAAAACTATTTTAAGAATTTTTATTCAATGATCCTAAAGTATGTGGTTGTTTAAAGGAATAAATTTTTACAAAATATTTTTCAGCCACAGAAATATAAAGTGCAAAAATAAAAATTCAATAAAAAATAAAAAATAGAAAAACACCAAATTTTATTGTAGTTCGATCCAACAACACCTACGTCCACTCCTTGGAGCCTCCTTCTCTAGATATTGCACTAAACCAAGTGACTCTCCTTTTGTGATGGCAAAATGGAGAAGCCCTTATAAAACCTCTCTTTCACCAATCTAGTGTGCCAGAGTACCGACATTCTTTCTCACCCTCTTGGTGATGGTAGATTATCAAAGTCCTTTCTCACCCTCCTTATGGTGGAAGGGTATAAATGTCCTTTCTCACCCTCCTGGTGATTAAAGAGTACCGATGTCCTTTTTTTCCCTCCTTGTGATGATATAGTACCATTGTCCATTCTCACCCTTTGTTGACCTCATTTTTGTATGAGGTCATTAAAACCCTTTCAGATTCCAGATTAACCCTGACCCTACATCAATCTAGACTCCAGACCCTAGAACCTATCTTGACCCTAGGATTCTTCTAGACCAATCTAGATCTTAAGATCCATTCTAAATCCTAGAACCCTTCTAGATTCCAAATCCCATAGCCCTCCTAGATCCTAGATCTTAGAATCTCTCTAGACTCTAGGACCAATCCAGACTCAAATAAATCCCTACCCTTGATCAATTCAAACCTCAAATCAATCTAAACTTCATTCAATTCAAATTCAAATCAATTCAAGCTTCAAACATATTCAAGCTCTGACCCAGTCCAGTTGAGAATCAAAACTTCAATCTGGACTTTGATCCTATCTTTAATCTAGCTTTGACCCCATCCAATCATTAATAATCACCACATGATTGTAAATGATATGGATACTTCAATATGAATCATTCAAACTTAAAATCCAAACCAAACCCAAAATCCATGATCAAATTCTAAGTCCTAAGGCCCTATCCTAAAGACATTTTCCAAGGACTTTTCAAATACTTCAAAACCCAGTCAAATGACTTTTGATTCAAAGTATATCACTTACAAAGTGATAAGACATGTCTCTAGAGGCTACCCTTCAAATTTGAGCCCATTCTGAGGTGCCTAACCCCAGAATCTAAATCAAAATCCAAAGGCTGTAAAACCTTCAGATATTTATAGTCTATGCCACTGAATCTACTATTCAATAGATCTTGACCCTAGAGCTTTCTCCAAAGCTTCAAGTCACCTCCAGGCCTTTGATTATGACCCATTGAGTAGTAAATTACATTTTCCCAGACCTATTTTTAACCCTTGGTTGACCATGAGGTTAAAATGACCAAAATACCCCTATGGGATTTAAATGTCCATTTCAACTCAAATGAATTCCAAATAGCTTGGAACCACTTCTAACAAGCTTCAAATGTCAAATCCAATCTTTTAGACCAAAACCCAGACATTGGGTCAACTTAGTTGACCAAGTCAACCTAGCTTGCCAAATGACCCATACACCCTTATTCCACTTGAACTTTTTGATCAAGGCCACTCCAATTTCATTTGAGGCCAAGGGGTGATCCCTTGAACATCCAAGAGACCCATCTTGGAGGCCCAAGACTTGGTCTCACTTGGGTTAGCCATTTGGCTTGACCCAAGTGGCCAAAGAGAGGTCTCTCTTGAGCCATCTCCCAACCTTAATCAAATTGAATACAAACCAACACTCTATTGGGTTCCCCTTGACCCAATGCACCACCCTTGACCAGCCCAGCCCTCTGGCTCACTTGAGTCAAGAGTTAGGCTAACCCAAAGTGCCCAAAACCACTTGGGATAGAGCCAATTCTTGACCTAAGTCAAATTGGACCTGATCAACACCTCCAATAGGTGTCCCTAGATCCAATATACTCTCCCTAGCCAGCCCATACCCTGGGTTGACTTGAGTCAACCTTTAGGCTATCCCAAAGTGGTCAAAAACACATGGACCCAAGCCATCTTTCAATCCAGATCAAATTAGACCCAATTCCCACTTGCATTGGGTGCACCAGATCCAGTCCCACTCCCCACCTCAAGCCCAGGGTCTGGCCTGACTTGGGTTGAGCCCAAATCGACCCGAACCGAGCAGATTTGAATCAACCCGAGCCTACTTCCAACACAGATCAATTTGAACCCAATTGCCACTTACATTGGGTGCACTTGACCCAGACCTATCTCCCATATCAAACCCAGGGTGTGGCCTGACCTGGAGCGAGCTCAATTTGACTCGAACCGAGCAGGTTTGGGTCCAACCGAGCCATCAACTCAATCCAGGCCTCCTCAGGCCAAATTGGCTCGACCCTCGACTCTAGCGTGTCCCCATCGGTCTCCCCAGGTCAACCTGACCCAAACCATGGCCGGCAGAGGTCGGAACCAATGGAGAATGAGCTCCTATGGTCCCCCCCAGACATTCCTGACCCAAAGCCTTCCAAAGGCTGTGGCTCACGAGCCCTCTGGGATTGTGCCCCCTTCCACCTGGCATCCATCCGAGCACCCTCCAGCTCGATCCCAGCCGTCCGAGCTCGTGGGAGACGGATGAATAGGGTGGAGCTCCCTAGACCTCGCCATTTGATCCCAGGCAATTTTGAATTGATCCCAGAGCTCCTTCGACCTCCCAGCGTCTTCCCCCAGCATCGCAGATCATCCCGTCCATCTATTCGAGCGAACACCGGCGAAAGCTCATAGTCCTCCGCTCGAAGTCGTACCTCCAGCTGTCCTCCAGTCCCGGCGCCTGAAGGAAATCTGCTCGCCATTATCTCTTGAAGCTTCCTGATAGATCAGCTCATCCGTTGAGACTGTCTCTGCGGTAATCCCTCCATCCCGAGCTCCCTAGCTAGGTAGTCCGGTTAAGTGTGAAGGAAACCTTCACCCCAACGGATTTCCACCGTTGGATTGAAGGTTTCCACTCCCCTGATCCTCCCTGTGAAATTTCAATGAGGTTCGCCGGCAGGATCGCCCGGATCACGCCGGAGAAGCTCCACGGCATTGGACACGTGTGGGAGGTTGAAGATGAAATCTCAGCCGCTGAGTTCAATCGACAGCTCGGATTAGATCCCGTGGTCTCAGAGCGCTTTTATTCGTGGCCGTCCAATCATCCAACTGACGGCTACGGTTAATCTGACCGTTACGCAGTCAGCGCCAATGATTGCCCCGCCAATCGTGACGCGCCGCGTGTAAAGCGTGGCTGACTGTGTATTGGCCGGATTAAATTTTATAGAAAATTAGGGAAACTTCAAAAATTCATATCTCCCTGCACACTTGGCCAAATTAGGTGTTTTTAGGCTCATTGGAAAGGTCTCAGGGAGCCCTACAAAAGCCCCATGCTTCGATGCCATGGTTAGATCTATGTTGAGTTTAATTTTGGTTTGAGCCTTTTATGAATTTCTGCAATTATTTATTAAATATAATTCCACCAGGCCTGGAATTTTGGGAGATTGAATTTGGACATGTTCCTGACATGTCCAAATTTTATCTCCCCATTTTAATCTGTTCAAGGGCATTTTCCCTTAATTTTGAGTTTAAGGGTCATGGGTTGATGCTTAAATTAAAAATGGGATTTAGACCTATCCAATGAGAATTAGGGTGTGATTCTTTGTGTGATGATGATATGTAGGGTAAGGAATATAGGGCCAGTGATTTTGCCCCAATCCAAGCCTAGTATAGCTCCCTAGGAATTTTTTAAGGTGACTTAGAGTTCACCTTGAGTGTCTTGGTTAGTCACCTTAGGATACTCCATTTGAGCCCAATCTTGGTGTGATTAGTCCTTACGATCATGTGATCCTATATCCCAAATTTCATCAGATTTGAAGTTTATTTGGTTCACCAAATAGGAGCCACAATAATCCCTCTTAGAAATGGCCCACTAGCTTTAATAATAAATCACTATTAATTCATAAAAATCATTAAAATACCTATAATTGTTCCTAATTAATTCACTAATCAGTGGCAATTGAAATCCTCTTAAGTTGACTTTTAAATGTACTTTAATTTAATCTCAAGGTAAAATCAGTGTTTAATCAATCTTAATTAATTAAAAATTATTTAAAATCCAAAAAAAATCTTTAAATACTTTCTGATCTCTCCTTAGATCATTTCTGATCTTTAGAGTTGATTTCAAGAAGTTTAGGACTCATTTGGATTCAAATCATTAAAAGGGCCCTTAATTGAAACAATTTAATAATTCCAATAAATACCCAAACTTCCAAAATTCATAGGTAATTGTAGAAAATTTTAAATCAATCAAACTCAGTGGCTAATGACTCTAATTAAAATCTAGTATTTTCCAAAAATATTAAACCCCCAAAATCTGGTCAAAGTCAAAAAGTCAACATTTTGGTCAACCCTAGGTCAAAATCGGGTTAAAATTTATAAAAATCATAACTTTTGATAAAAAACTACAAATTGAGTGTGCAACCTGTCTAACAACTCATAATTAGGTCTAGTATTTACTAAAAATCTAAAACCTTTAATATTAACTCTAATTTTAAAAATCAAATTTTGAC
>NW_021319225.1:372522-393159 GCF_001605985.2 Dendrobium catenatum
GCTTATCTGATTTGAGGTTGTTAACTAGCATGCATCGCATTAGAAACAAATTAAAAGATTCAAAATTTTAATTGCATAGTCCTTAAAATTTTGCACCCAACATAAGTTAAAGGGGCCAATTAGGAAAATCTCTAGATGTCGGCCCCAACTCTCCAAAACTTTAAATACAACGTCCCTACCACTCTTTCATAAAAGATCGGATTCATCTCTTTTAAATCGATTAGGTGATTAGCTGGCTCCCCAATCCAGGTCGTGGTATGTCAAGACCTTGCACTGCATTAGTTAGGATCGGATGATTGTGGTCCAGTGTCCAAAATAGATTTAGGATCCGGGGCAGATCTTTGATTATAAGACCCCAAATTTCGGGAATATAATCCCAAATTTCTAATAAAATGCTCAACTCAAATTAAATCTTCTTTCAATCCTAAAATATAAAGCCCAATAATTAGATTAAGTTGGGACACTTTCGGATGGTTCTGGAATCTCAAAGTATCCCCTACTCTTCTCCATTTGATTCTGTTAATAACTGCTCATTTTTTATCCATTCCCTGTTGAATTTCCAAAATTCTCCTCTTTTTTATATCACTCCTAGAAAATCTAATGAAATTCTACCACCATTTTAATCTGGAGTTTTCGTAGGAGATTCTATCTACCTGCGATATAATTAACTACGAGGGCTTGCGCTCGTAGGAAATTTGGAACCACATACGCACCGGATTTTAAAATTGATTTTCCAAAACCCCATTAGATTTCTTTGGGAGAAAGATAAAAAAAGATTGGCGTTATTACATTAGGAGGATTATCATTGAATGGTGTTATCTCCCTTCGGGGAGATCCATCTTTCTTTAATAAGACTTTCGATGTGAATTCGACAATCATATTTCTTAAATATCTTAATTGGGTATTTAGTTAAATTTCATCATGTCCCCTCGGGGCCATATGGAATTTTTCTTTTGAATCCGATCGTGAAATTTAAGATGAGTTCCATAATTTTAAACCTGAACACCACTATGCAATTTTATTTTCATCCTCCGGGGTGATATAACTCTTCTAGTGGTTCGATTCGACTTTATAATTAGAATTGAATCTTAATTTCAAAATCTCCAAAGAAAACTAATATTTTTCAAAACCTGTTTTTTCAAAATTCCACCAACACCCTTCTGGTGATGGAAGAGTGCTAACATCCTTTTTCACCCTCTTTATGATGGTAGAGTACCGTGATCTTTTATAAAAGTCTTCTCTCAAGAGCCTTCAAGGAATTAGGAAAAAAGTTTAAAGAATAAACAAGAGATCCTTACCATATCAAGCACTCTCCATAATTTGCTCTTACAAGATCTCTCACTCTTCACTTCCAAACACACAGTCAAGCACTCTCCATATCTCCACTTAAGAAAAATTCACAGCAATATCTATTAGTGAAAATTTTTAGGACCCTTATAAATGAAAAATAAGAAAACCTCTATAAAAAATGAAAATTACAATTGGAATTTACTTAGATTATACAGTATGATCAAGGATTATATATACTAATAATTCAAAAATCCATGCACGATCTTGTATGAACCTGATTTCATAGTTTCTTAGTCTTATGTATGAACTGACATTGTATTATAACAACAATTCAAAACTAAATTTATTCATCTCGTACAGCCTTGTATGAACCTTATTTTGTACTTTCTTAGTCATCTATATGAACTAACATCTTACAATATAAATAATTAAAACTATCATGCTTCGTTTGGTACAAATTATGCTGACCCAATTTCTTACTCTATGAGTCATCTATATGAACCAACTTCATATAATATGAATAGTACAAAAAATAGTGAGTTCATTTGGGACAAACTTGTATGCACCCATTTTGTAATCTGTGAGTCAACTATACAAATGGACATCACACAGTTCAAAAAATTCAAAAATGTTGAGTTCATTTGGGACGAATTGGTTTTCATTGATCCTGAATTATGCGGTTGTATAAAGAAACAGATTTCACAAAATATTTTTTAACCACTGAAATATAAAGTGTGGAAAATAAAAATGCAGTAAAAATAAAAAAACAGAAGAACACCAAATTTTATAGTGGTTTAATTTAACTAGACGTACGTCCTCTCTCTGGAGACTCCTCCAAGTATTATACTAAACACAAGTTACTCTCCTTTTGTTATAGCAAGATGGAGAAGCCATTACAAAACTTCTCTTCAACCAACCCGGTGTACCAGAGTACTGACATCCTTTCTCACCCTCCTGGTGATGGTAGAGTATTAAAGCCCTTCCTCGCCCTCAATGTGATGGTAGAGTACCAACATCCTTTCTCAGCCTCCTCGTGGTGATAGAGAACCGATGTCCTTTTTCAACCTCTTGGTGATGATAGAGTACCTACATCTTTTCTCACCCTCCTAGTGACGGCAAAGTACTGACATCTTTTTTCACCCTCTTTATGATTGTAGAATACCATGATCTTTTATAAAGCCTTCTCCAAATATCCTTCAAAGAATTAGGACAAAGTTTAAAATAACAAATAAGAGATCCTTACCTTTGGGTATCCTTGTCTATCTCCTCATAATTTCCTCTTACAAAATCTCTCACTATTCACTTCCAAACACTCACTCAAGCACTCTCCTTATTCCCTCTTAAGATAAATTTATAGCAATATCTATTAGTGTCAATTTTTAGGCTCCTTATAAATGAAAAACATGAAAAACCATCCAAAAAACTAAAAATTTCAATTGGAACGTACACAGATTATACAGTATGATCGAGGATTATCTGTATGAACAACTCCAAAATCCATGTATAATCTTGTATGAACCGGATTACTTACTCTGTGAGTCTTATGTATGAACTGACATCATATTGTACAAACAAGTCAAAACTGAACTCATTCGTCTAATATGATTTTGTATGAACCTTATTTGGTACTCTTAATCATCTATTCAAACTAACATCGTAAAGTAGAAATAGTTAAAACTTATCATCCTTCATTTTTTACAAATGTGGTTGACCCAATTTCATACTATGTGTGCCATTTGTAATAATAAACTTTGTGTAGTATGAAAAAAATAAAAAATAGCAAGTTCATTTAGGACAAATAGGTATGCACCGATTTTGTACACTGTGAGTCATCTGTATGAACGGACATTATAAAGTACAAATAGTTTAAAATTGGTGAGTTCATTTGGGATGAACTTGAACATACCCATTTCATACACTGTGAGTCATCTATATGAATGGACATCATACTGTACGAACAGTAAAAAAAATTTTAGGGCATGATTTAATTAACTTCATTTTGGAAGAAATACAATGAAAAATTTTCTAGTATGATCTAAACTTGTATAGTACAATTAGTTTTATAACTTTAAATTTTAACTCACTACCAAAGTGTGTGTGTGTGTGTGATTATCCAGCTACAATCAAACTCTCACAAACTTAAGGAAAATATAAAATTTACAAACTTCATTACATGAAACCCTAATCTACTCTGTCTTGAAGTTTTTAGTATGTTTTCCTTGAAATATTAGTGCACACAAAACAACAACAAAAATATATATCCAATGTATGTTAGAAAAATTATCAATCATAACAATATTATTTCATTATCATCGAAAAGTCACATTATATCAAACTCAATCTTTAATTCTAAGTTGCAACAATCTCCCCCTTTTTGATGGTGGCAAAATAATTATTATTTGAATTAACATTAAATGTAATTTTTCTCCTAAGTTCCACCTCTATGAATGCTCAATTATAAATAAGGGATTAAAAAAAATAAATTCAAAATGAAAATAAAAAGCAAAACATAAACAAATTAAAAATTGAAACATAAAAAATTAAAAAAAAAACTAAACAAATTCAAAAAACAGAACATACACACACCAAACACAATAACAAAAACACACCAAACATAACAAACACACATGATCGATTAAATCAAACAATGACAAATCAAACACACATGATCTATTAAATTAAACACTGACTTCCCTTTTTGACAACAGCAAAAAGGGAAGTACCTCTTGAAAACTAAGTTATTATTGGCAAATCTAATAGATTATGAAGAAGAAGATTTTAAACTTTTTCCGAAAACATCATTAACATCCTTATGCGAAAGAGGGAAATCTCAAATTTTTTAGTCAAAGAACACTTAAGATAAGAAAAAACATCCAGATTCATTTTTTGTTCTAGACTTATCAAATAAAAGAATTATTACAAAATAATAAAATAAAGATCAATTAATTTCCAATTTAATAGTGGCAATTATTGTTAATTTAATGGTTTTATATTAGAAATAGAGATTAAAAGGAAAAATATATATATATGATACTTTCAATTTATGACATTGCACATCTTTTCAATTGTTGGCACGCTTTGTGCATCTTTTCAATTTTGACTAATTTTGTGCCACCTTTTATTTTTGGCAAATAATACACATTTTTAAAACTTGTAGCACATTTTATGCATCTTTTCAGGCTTGGCACACTTTGGGCATCTTTCTATAATTTTGGTATTTCCAATATAAATACATCCTAAAATAAAATCTATTAATTAATAAAACTTTAACACATTGAACAATGAATGAAAGAAAGACCAGACATCTCTTTTGTAACAATTATAGATAAATAATATTTGTCTATATGAACATGAAGATGATCTTCTAATATACATCTAATCATAATTTAATTTAAAATATTGAGAAATTAAATTTTGCAAGAAAATTAATTTATAGAGAAAAGTGTTTTAAAATTTTATTTTGATAGATTAATTATATTTGATTAGATTATAGAAACTTAAAATAATTCAAGAAGAATTTTTTATTTTAATTTCATTAAACACATGAAGAAAAAAAATCCAAAACATAAAAAAAAAATACTAATCCATCACATGGGTACAAAATGAAACACACAAATATCAAGTACAACAAAAAATAACAACTAATATCCTAAAGGATCCTGATCTAGAGGTTGATGAGGAGTGAACATAGTAAAGTAGTTATTAGTGGTAGCTAAATGAGTGTTAAAAGAGTCAAACTGTCCTATAACTCGGCCCATGTCTTCATTATATCTTACATCTTGCTAGTTTAGGTGAGTCTCAATTTGATCAAATCATTGATCAAAATGAGATTCAAGTCTATCAAATCTCTGGACCATTTCTTGATAGAAATATTGATCAGGTCCAAGAGCAGGCTTAGGTATAGGAGCATGTACGGGTCCTCCTACATCAAATTCTTCTTCCACATCCCCTTGGTCTCGATTAAAATTAGAACGAAAAGAAGAATTAGTAAAATAGATTGGAAGCTCAGTAGGTGGTTCGGGATAAATCTAATTGCACTTCTTTTCTAGAATATAGGCGACCAAGTGTCCAAATGCCACATTTTTCTTTCTTCTATTATTAACATATCCAAGATCTTTAAGTTTATAGATATAGTCTAGAATAAATTAGGCTTCATCTATTTGAGTGTTGGTCATAATAAGATATTTGACTATGGACAACAAAGAAATTAGGTTTATATGATCACCAGCTTTAGAAATTATTGAAGTTCTTAATACATGCTGGATGATCCTAGAATTTTGATTCAAGGTGTATACCTGAGATAAACGATTGACTAAAGAAGCACCTATATGGGTATGATTCATAGTAGCTAGCCATAATCAGACTAAGAAGTCATTGAGTGTGCCCTTACCCTGCCCTTGAGTTCTAAGATGAAGGTAGGTGCCTAAATCTTCCTTTATTATCTCAACTCTCTTCTTAAAAACATAGGATGACATTTTGGTACAGTTTTTGTTCATTCCAAGATTGGCCATGAAATAGTGAAATTTGTCTTGATGGAAAACATAAATTAAATTGAGAATGAACGAGAATTAGGTAGAGTCAAAAATATGCATTACAGTAAAGTTGATGTCTCTTTGGATGAGTAGACATGAAGGATTCATTTTTGTCTCAAAGAAACAAAAATAAGCTTCTTCATTTTCTTTGGAAATAAAGTTATTGACTAGTTCTTTAGAATAAGATGAAGATCCTCTAGAAAGTCGAGCCCGCTTGCTACAACTTGCCATTTGGAGAGTTTTAGACCAAAGAAAGTTTGTGATTGAAAGTGATTGGTGAAGAAAACTCAAAAAATGAGTTAAAATTTTAAGAAAAATTTATGATCATATAGTACAAAATAATGTTCATATGTATGATTTTGCGTTCGTACTGAACAAAATGTTTTCGTACATACAAATGAAAACTAACAAAAATGAAATGATTTTTCAAAAAGAGCCATTACTAAGGAGTTGTATTGTATGAATTTTTGACCAAAATGTTCATATAGATGAACATGTGTTCATTTTAGACGATCAGGTAATAATGATTGTACCTAGCAGTTATGTACGTCCACATGGAAATTGACAACAAGATCGTACAGATGAAACGAGATTTCGTACATACAATCTAAAAAAAGAACAATCATTTTAATCTTAGCCCATTCATATAAATGAAAATTAATGGATCATACAATATGATGATGTCATTGTAAAATATGAAATGCTTATAAAAAATACCATTTTTGTCTTCTTAACTCAGGAAAAAATATCATGTACTATTAAATTCATAAAATACAAAAGTGGTTCATACAATACTAATGAAAAAGTAACTTAATGCATGATAAACAAAACTCTATTCTAAATCACATGAGATCCATGACATGCACCAATGAAAACAAAAATAAAACTAACAGAAAAATCAACCATTAACAAAATACAAACAAAGAAACAAACCATATACATCAACATAAATGAAATACAATACAAATCCAATTTATAGAATTATAATTTTTAAGCATGAATATTAATCACACCAAACCTAACTCATAAGCTGCTAAATGTTTCAAAAGCCAGTGGTTTTGTGAAAATATCTAACAGTTGATTATCAATAGCTACATGATGTAGCTCAAGTTCTCCTTTAGTGACATGGTCTCTCATGAAGTGATGCCTTATATCTATATGCTTGGTCCAAGAATATTGAATAGGATTTTTTGAAATGCATATGACATTTGTATTGTTACAGAAAATTGGAATAGTTCCAATAGAAAATATTATATCAATAAGTTATTATTTTAACCAAGAACTTGTGCCACACAACTATCTAAGTCAATATATTCTACTTCAACAGTACTAGAAACTACTACTAAATTCTATTTTGTACTAGATGAAGAAAACAATGAATTTCTTATAAATTGATAAGTTCCAAAAGTACTTTTTTGATCAATCCTACATCTTGCAAAATCTGAATCAAAATATTCAATGATTTCAAATGATGAGCTATGCCTAGGCTTCCATATGCCTATGTTTTGAGTTCCCAAAAGATATCTCCAAATTCCTTTAATAGTAGAAAAATGTGATTCATTTGGATCAGTTTGCAATCTAGCACATAAATAAATACTAACATGATATCCAGTCTGCTAGTAGTTAAGTAAAATAATGATCTAATTATTACTTTATATTTCTTTTAATCAAAATATTTTTTTAGAGACCTTATTTGAATACACTATGGAACTCATTGGTGTACTCATTAGTTTAGCATTATCAATTTTATATTTCTTAAGAATGTCCTTAATATATTTTGACTGACTAAAAAATGTGACATCCTCTTTCTTCTTTACGCTAAAACAAAAAAACAAAAACTCAAGTCTCCCATCAAACTCATTTCAAATTTATTACTCATTATTTTTAAAAAAATCATCACAAATATTTTTGTTGGTGTTTCAAAACAAAGTATTATCAAGATATATTTGAATAATGATTATGTCATTTTATACCATTTTTAGAAAAAAGTGGTGTCCATTCTTCCTTTAACAAATGATCTTTCAAGTATGAAAGTGCTTAGCCTCTCATACGAAGCCCCGGGTGTTTGTTTTAGTCCATACAAAACCTCTCAATTTAAACACATGATAAGTAAATTTTGAATTTCAAAACCTAGAGATTGCTCAATATAAATAACCTCTTGTATCACCCTATTAAGAATGACACTCTTAACATCCATTTCAAAATAATTTTAAACCTTTAAAATAGGCAAATGCTAGTAACACCCTTATCGCTTCAAGTCTGGCTACAGGGGCTAAAGTTTCGTCAAAATAATTTTTTTCTATTTTTTTATACCCCTTGGCTACCAATCTTGTCTTATTTCTAACCACTACACTTGAATCATTCATCTTATTTTTTAACACCCACTTAGTTCCAAGAACACTTTGATTTTAGCCATTTCGATTAATTCCCAAATATCATTTCAAACAAATTAATTTAATTTTTCTTGCATGGAAAAAAAATCCAAAATTCATCAAAAAATGCTTGATTTATATTAGTGGGCTCCATCATTTAAATAAAGATAGAGTAGTTCTCTTCTTTATTAACTCTATTCCTAATTCTAGCACCTTCACTTGGTTCTCCTAAAATCAATTCTTTATGGTAAATTTTAGAATTTTTCCATCTCTAGGCAATGGTTTTTCTGTTACAACATTCTCTTTAAGATTTTATTTTGTAATTACTTGAGAGATCTCTTCAATATGTTCTACTTCAAAACTTGACTATTCAAAATTACCAGAATTATCAAAAATTACATGTGTGGTCTCTTTAATTACTTAAGTCCTTATATTAAAAACTCTATAAGATTTATGAACACTAGAATATCCTAAAAAATTTTCTTCATCATATTTAGGATCAAACTTTCCTAAAGGAGTTTTGTCATTATTATGAATGAACACCTTACCTCTAAAGATTGTAAATGTGAAAGATTAGGTGTCCTCCCCATAAGTTCACAGGGTGTCTTATTCAACTTTGATCTAATATTCACCATATCAAGAACATAACAAGCTAAACTAACTACTTCAGTATAAAAATATTTTGGAAGTGAATATTCAACCAACATGGCTCTATCAGCTTCTATCAAAGTTCTGTTCTTTCTTTCTACAATTTTATTCTCTGAGGGGTACTAGGTGCTAAAAAGTTGTGATCAATTCCTAACTTTTTACAAAAATCTTCAAATTTTTTATTTTTAAACTCTTCTCTATGGTCACTTTGAATTATAAGAATTTTACATCCTAGTTTCCTATAAATCCAAATAGAAAATTTTCTAAATTCATAAAGTTATACACTCTTATGTGATAAAAATCTAATCCACGTGATCAATTATTAACTTTTTACAAAAATAACCCCTTCATATTTCTCGCTTGTTGTCTTCCCTGAGGAGCTCGAGGCCGCTGCTTCTTCCATTCTATTCGGTGAAGCAAAGATTTATTCTTTTATCTTTCATATGAAAACTCTTTACTGCTACCATTAAAGTGCGTTAGGCGCGTGTCAGAGGGTGAAATAGGTAGATTAGTTATCAATGAATGTTATAGGAGTATTCTTATGGAAGAAGATAGCCTCCTTTATTGGAAAGAAGAGACTATGCGACGGGTTTGCTGCATGCTCAAATGTATAACGATATTGATGCGCTCAACTAGTTATGCAACTGAGAGAAAACAGCAGAGTTAATAAACTTAACAACAATATTTATAAGAATAATGTGACACGTTGGATGGAAATCTATTATCTCTTAGCTAAGGGCATCTTCAAGCAAACGACAAATGCATTTTTGCTGCTGTCACGAGCCTCCACCTGAATGTCAAGCATACACACATTTTTACATTTTTTCTTCGTCATAAACAGTGCGACGTCAATATTGACATCGCAGTGTTCATAAAATCACATTTCCTTTTTGTTAAAAAAAGAGGAGAAAGAACATACATTTTTTTTTAATGTTAAAAATGGAATTCGGTTGGAGATGATGGATTAAAGCTGAGAGCGGATTCCGTCAGGGATGTCCCTTGTCCCTTATATTATTCATTCTTTGCTCCCAACTCCTTTCAAATGCATTCTCTTATTCTTCTATTTGGATTAGCTTATGTCCTAATAGTCCATAGATTTCACACTTTTTATATGCAGATGATGTTATGATCTTCTCGGAAGCATCCAAGAAGGCGGCTTATAAATTTAGAAGTATTATCTCTAAATTTAGTAAGTGGACCAGGCAAAGCATCAATGTGGAGAAATCTGCCATTATTTTTGGGAAAAATGTCAACATAAGGAAGAAGAAAACTATTACCCGTATTTAGTTGGATTTTTTTTCATGTTGTTTCTTAATGAAATTTGTAAGTGGTGTCCATTCTTCCTTTAACAAATGATCTTTCAAGTATGAAAGTGCTTAGCCTCTCATACGAAGCCCTGGGTGTTTGTTTTAGTCCATACAAAACCTCTCAATTTAAACACATGATAAGTAAATTTTGAATTTCAAAACCTAGAGATTGCTCAATATAAATAACCTCTTGTATCACCCTATTAAGAATGACACTCTTAACATCCATTTGAAAATAATTTTAAACCTTTAAAATAGGCAAATGCTAGTATCACCCTTATCGCTTCAAGTCTGGCTACAGGGGCTAATGTTTCATCAAAATCAATTCTTTCTATTCTTTATACCCCTTGGCTACCAATCTTGTCTTATTTCTAACCACTACACTTGAACCATTCATCTTATTTTTGAACACCCACTTAGTTCCAATAACACTTTGATTTTAGCCCTTTCGATTAATTCCCAAATATCATTTCAAACAAATTAATTTAATTTTTCTTGCATGGAAAAAAAATCCAAAATTCATCAAAAAATGCTTGATTTATTTTAGTGGGCTCCGTCATTTAAATAAAGATAGAGTAGTTCTCTTCTTTATTAACTCTATGCCTAATTCTAACACCTTCACTTGGTTCTCCTAAAATCAATTCTTTATGGTAAATTTTAGAATATTTACATCTGTAGGCAATGGCTTTTCTATTCCAACATTCTCTTTAAGATTTGATTTTGTAATTACTTGAGAGATCTCTTCAATATGTTCTTCTTCAAAACTTGACTATTCAAAATTACCAGAATTATCAAAAATTACATGTGTGGTCCCTTTAATTACTAAAGTCCTTCTATTAAAAACTCTATAAGATTTATGAACACTAGAATATCCTAAAAAATTTTCTTCATCATATTTCAGATCAAACTTTCCTAAAGGAGTTTTGTCATTATTATGAATGAACACCTTACCTCTAAAGATATGTAAATATGAAAGATTAGGTGTTCTCCCCATAAGTTCACAGGGTGTCTTATTCAAATTTGATCTAATATTCACCATATCAAGAACATAACAAGCTAAACTAACTACTTTAGTATAAAAATATTTTGGAAGTGAATATTCAACCAACATGGCTCTATCAGCTTCTATCAAAGTTCTGTTCTTTCTTTCAACAATTCTATTCTACTGAGGGGTACTAGGTGCTAAAAAATTGTGATCAATTCCTAACTTTTTACAAAAATCTTCAAATTTTTTATTTTTAAACTCTTCTCTATGATCATTTTGAATTATAAGAATTTCACATCCTAGTTTCCTATAAATCCAAATAGAAAATTTTATAAATGTATAAAGTTATACACTCTTATGTGATAAAAATCTAATCCACGTGATCAATTATTAACTTTTTACTCGAGGCCGCTGCTTCTTCCATTCTATTCGGTGAAGCAAAGATTTATTCTTTTATCTTTCATATGAAAACTTTCTACTGCTACCATTAAAGCGCGTTAGGCGTGCGTCAGAAGGTGAAATAGGTAGATTAATTATCAATGAATGTTATAGGAGCATTCTTATGGAAGAAGATAGCCTCCTTTATTAGAAAGAAGAGACTATAGGACGGGTTTGCTGCATGCTCAAATGTAGAACGATATTGATGGGCTCAAATAGTTATGCAACTGAGAGAAAACAACAGAGTTAATAAACTTAACAACAATATTTATAAGAATAATGTGACACGTTGGATGGAAATCTATTTTCTCTGAGCTAAGGGCATCTCCAACCGAACGACAAATGCATTTTTGCCGCTGTCACGAGCCTCCACATGAATGTCAAGCTTAAACGCTTTTTTACATTTTTTCTCCGTCATAAACAGTGCGACATCAATATTGATATCGCAGTGTTAATAAAATCACATTTCTTTTTTGTTAAAAAAAGAGGAGAAAGAGCATACAAATTTTTTTTGGGAAAAATAGTCCACAGATTTTGCACTTATTATATGCAGATGATGTTATGATCTTCTCGGAAGCATCCAAGAAGGCGGCTTATTAATTTAGAAGTATTATCTCTAAATTTAGTAAGTGGACCAGGAAAAGCATCAATGTGGAGAAATCTGCCATTCGTTTTGGGAAATATGTCAACAGAAGAAAGAAGAAAATTATTACCCATATTTAGTTGGCTGTATCTTCTTTTTCTCTATTAATGCAATTTGCAAGTCTTAAAAAAAAATGAGGTTAAGATAATTGTAGGCTAGCTGTGCAAGTAATGTCAGGTGGTTGGTTAGCCTAAAATAGACTCTAGAACATTCATGGAACTTAACTTATGCACTAAGTAGATTTGGATAGGCTTGGGTAAGTTCAAATTGAGTTTCAAGTACTTCTGGTCAACTTGGGTTAGCCTTTTCAACTAGCTTAGGTTAGATAAAGGGCATGGCTTCTTATAATAGTTTTGGTAGAGCCTAAGAGTCTAATTATTAAGTTTTAAGTTGATGATGTTGACTTTGAAGAAGTTGAATTCAAGAAAAGAGAGATTTAGCTTATAAAGGGCCTTTGGGTAATTTTTACCTAATCAAAATTGATCATCAATAACCATGGGTTAGGTAAAGGCTTGGTTAATCCTAAGATGGATTTGGGTAATTTAGAATCACTTATTGGTCTTGGGAAGAGTGCTAGAATAAAAAACTCGAGATCAATTCCATTAGGGTTACTTACGTGATTTAGACATTTAGGTTTACCTATGGTTAATAAGGGCTGACCAAGGCTCTATGGTGAGTCGAACTGATTATTGATAATTCTAAGTTTAATTTGACCCAAGCCCATGTTAGAAAATTGGCTTTATCCTATGTTCACACAAGGGTTTAGGTATAAGCACCTTTTAATAACTCTTGTCAACAAGGGTTGATCTTGATTAATTGGGATGACCAAGAGTCAACATTCATTCTAAATTATTCGAATATGAGTTTAGGTTATGTTGGGTCAAGGAAAAGTTACTAAGTTAGATTTGGGTGTCTCTAAGGTAAGCCTAAGGATGGTTTAGTATTTTTTTTAAGAGGGGCCTACAAGTTTCATAAAAAAAAATGCTTTTATGTATTTATGGGTCTTAATTTAGGGTGTAATTAATGTTTGGATCTTGATTGATTCCACCACTTTTACTCATATCACTTAGGAGTGCCCAAACAATTCTATGTGCTTTCTCAAGTTATTAATGTTATGTCTTTGGTCTCCTCCGAAGGGAATCCCAAGAATAATTAGCCTATATGCTAAGCATAACATTGGGTAAAGAGGATATTAACCTCAACAAAAAATGATGTCAACAAATGGACACCAATGGATTTGGGGAACTCAAAAAAATATGCCGCACCTATTGTTGTTAACCCACACAATAAATCAAATCCAAGATTATATAAGATTTATCTTAAATTAAAATTATTAGAATTTATATATTTCCTTTGCTTGATTTGATTTGTGAATAATTTAAGATCGATTTAACCTTCATGTAATTTTATTTGAGGGTCTTGAGATGAATTGAAAGTCTGCCTAGTTCTAAAAAAAATGCCCACCTTGTTGACCTATTCTTAATCTTAAGAAACTAGGCAAATTTTGGGTAACTAAACTAGGTATACTCCTAAGAATTGATGGCCACTTGGGTAAATAACACATGACTTCAAAAGACTAAGATTTGATTTTATTTTCATTTACTAAACTATGAAGAGACCTAAAAAGTTGTTATCCAACAATAACAAGCCCATACATAAGGATGGAAATTCCGCTTGAGTTACTAACAGTTAACATTAGAAGCATATAACTTATTTTAATGTGGGTTGACTAAACACAAAAGGTATCAAAAAGGATGATATGGAACACTATTTAGTATAATTTTTAGTATAGAAAGACAACTTATGTTGCTAACACCAAATTTTGAAAAAACTAAAATTTATTTTATTTTTTTGTTAATTCAACAAAATGATATGAAGGGTGTCATGAAGAACGAGGTAGTCTAGTCCTAAGGATATGAAGCTCACTTGGTTTACTAACACCTAATACTAGAAGACTAACATTTTATTTTATTTAGGCTTACTAAATTAATAAGGGACCTTAAAATAAATTATCTAACACTAACTAGACTATTCCTAAGGATAGGAAGCACAATTGGGTTATTAACACAAAGCCATAAAATTGAAAATTTGTTTTTTATTTGGTTAAGATAAAGTGGGAAAGGGCCTAAATAGGTGTTATCCAATGATAGCTAGTGTAATCCTAAGCATGGGATATCTTCTTATGTTACACACAACTAACCTTGAAAGACTACTGTTTAATTTGAGTTAAATAAACTTTTAATAAACTTGAAAAAGCATTATACATCACTAGCTAGTACAATCCTAAGAATAGTATGCTCACTTGGGTTACTAACTCGTAACCTTAAAACACTACAATTTAATTTGAATTTGGTTGATTAAACTAGTAAGGGAATTGAAAAGGTGTTTTCAAAACTAGCTAGTTTATACCTATGAATAGGAAGCCTACTTGGGTTATTAACAATATATCATAGAAGCCTAAAATCTAATTTAATTTAGCTTGATTAAAGTAGAAAGGGATTTATAAAAGTGTTATCCAATACTTGTTAGTCTATTCCTAGGGATAGGAAGCCCACTTGGGTTACTAACAACAAACCTTGAGAGATTAAAATTTGATTTAATTTTGGTTAACTAAACTAGGAACGGACACGAAAAGTTGTTTTCTAGCTCTAACTATCATATGACTAAGAATGAGAAGACTTGTTGGTTTACTAATGCGTACCTAACCATAAAAGAGGAAATTATATTTGATTTAGGATAAATAAACTTGGATGATAATTTAAAACTAATTATCCAAGAATCACTAATAAAGTCCTAAAGATAGAAAGCCTATATGAGTTACTAACACTTAACTTTAATAGAAAAAAAATTGATTTGATTTTGCTTGACTAAAGTAGAAAGGGAACTAAATAGGTGTAATATAATAATTGCTATTATATTCCTAAAGATAGGATGCCCCCTTGGGCCACTAATTCCTAACCTTAAAAGACTAAAATATAATTTTAATTTTGTTGACAAAAATAGGAATGGACCTAAAAAGGTGTTATCCAACTCTAGCTAGTATAATCATATGGATATGATTCTCACTTGGGTTACTAACTTCTAACCTTAAAAGTGTAAAATTGGATTTTTTTTTGGGTTGACAAAATTATATAAGGAATTGATAAAGTGTTATCCAACACTAACTATACTTCCTAAGAATAGAAAGATCGTTTGGGTTACTAACCCCTTATCTTAAAACACAAAATTTGATTTGATTTCAAATTTGGTGGGTAATTACAAAATTTTTCCAATGACTTAATTCCTAAAAAATACTTGAGGATACATTGGAAAGGTGGTTCGAAGACCAAATGCCTAACTCGTGTTAACCAAAACTCAAACCACAAATAGACATACCAAACATATATCCTAAACTGCAAAGTAAGTACATTTTAAATTTTAAATATTATAAAGCTTTTCCTAAGTTTTCTAATTAATCCTCTACATGGTAAATGACCTTATCAACTTAAGAATTTTTTAACTATAGTAATTATTTTTTATACATGTCATTTTCGAGGACAAGAGTGAGATTAATAAGATTTTGAATTTTTGAGGAGTTCTTTAACTTTGGGAATTTGAAGATTTAAATTTACTTTAGGGATTTTTACTATTTTTCACTTCCCTACAAATTATTCAAACCTCATACAACTAAGTGATTTTTTTTTTGTAATTATTTGATTTCTTATACAAGCTATTACTTTTGTGTAAAGGATAAATTGGGGGATTTTTCAATCATCCTTAATAAATAAAATCCATCAAAGCCACTTAACAACTCATGGATGAATTCATAGTTTTTAGTTGAGTTCAAATTTCTAGAATAATTTTTTTCAAAATTTTTGGACCTAATTCATCATTTCAATTTCAAAATTCACACAATTATATAACAAATACTCAAAACATTTTTTGAAATAATATTTTTAATTCAATCAAAAATAATACTTCTTAAGGTTGTGTCCATTGAAGTGAAGCTTAAAATGTTCACCTTTATAATCAACCTATTGATAAGATCCTACATAGTATACTTTCTCTATTTTATAATTACCTTTTTATAGAGGCTCAAAGTTTCCTTCCATCATTCAATGAACTATAATATGCCTTTGAGAACAAATACCAAGTCTCAAAGGTTCTAGGATAGACTAATCTATTATCGATTTATTCAAACATGATTTATGCAATTAAGGTTCTACTAAGCATGCAAACACTTCTATTTTAAATGATCAAATGATATACAAAGATGAATTGATATATATATTTATATGACAATAAAGCATTGCTCATCATCTCATGCCACTATAAATTATTCTCAATCATGATTTTTGTTAAAATTTACTCCAGTGTGTTATTGAAGTCCTTAACCAATTCATTTGTATGAGGATAATATAAGTTCATGGAGGTTGTAAGAGCTTAATGAACTATCCCTAAGGCTCACTAAGATGAAAGCAATACAATCACTTTATGTGGAAGCTAGTACCCTTATCAAAAGTTATAAACATGGTGATAATATACTAATTATTACAACATAATATCAATCATAGATTTTCAACCAACAAGTTTTATTAAAAAAGTCGAATGTAGTATCCTATGATATGGAAAATTATTGGCATAAAAATAGTGAGAAACTCTAAAATTAGAGAATTAAATTCGCGTTTATTTTTAATTCACCTATTTCAAGTGCTTTATGAATCAACCAATCCTCATGATATTGAAGTCTCTAGTGATCCTCCTCTAGCCTTGGTTTCAATATAAATTTTAAATTGGCAAAAGATTAGTCATTCTGATAATGATTTAATTGGACTTGTGAGCCTTTAAAAGGTGTTAGGAATAGTTTATTATCTTTTAGAATGGTTTAATAGAGTTACTGTTAAGTTTTCATGTAGAGGAGATTGGCTAAGTAGTGGAAAGGGCAATATGGCCAAAATTTTCAACTTAAGATTTAGAATTTGTTGCATCTAGATTTGGGAACTCCTAGACATTTAATATCTTGTAAATTATATAATAGTGTGTCTACTTTAATTATCTAATATTTTATAATTTTATTGTTTAGATATGCCATGAAGTTGTAAAAAAAAAAATTAGGTTTGGTTAGGGCTAGTCTTGTTTGAGTGCACTTATGGGCCCATCAAATGCATTTTTGTGGGGAAATTATTAGATAAGTGATATGTAAGTTTGAGATAAGGATGTTAGATGAGATATACAATAAGCAAAGAGTCTCAATAAACATAGAGTAAGGTTCTAGAAGATAAAAAACTTACCACTACCTAAAGTGACAAGGCTTGAAGGTATCACTAAACCCCATAAATGGTGAAACATACCACCACGTCCATCTTCCTTGGAATAAAATCCAAATTCTTAGCAAAACAACATCATATTCCCATTTTAGAAAATCTATGTAGTGTTTACGACTACCAAATTTAATTTCATAACAAGAGGGAAATGTAACTTCTTCTTAACTACCCCTATCCTTTTTTTTTTCAATCAACCTTGTATGTATAATGTTTATTTGACTTTTTAATTAACATAAATATTTACTTATTAATAAAGGGAACATTTCCTCAATGTTTTGAAACATAAACTTTAAAATTTCAAAACATAAAAATTTTAAATATCAAATTTTCAAATATAAATTCACAAATTCAAACTATACTCATTAGCACAAATTTAAAAAATGCAAATATGTAGTTTTAAATAATAGTCATCACAAGCATAAAATAAGATTTATACTTAAAAAGCTTCATAATATGCCTTATTATGGTTCACTTATTGCATTTACATTTTTGCCAAATCAAAGTATAGTTTATAGGACTCAAAATTAAGAAAATATTTTGTATGCTTAGTGTGAACGCATCGAGTCAATAATGGCTTATAAGCTCTCGTTTATAAGAAGGCGTAGGAGGCACAATACACAACAATTAAATCCATAATCATAAGAAGAATTCAACTTAATTTCTATTTCAAATAGTGGCCATAGGACAAGCTATAATTAAAAATAAAATTATTAAAAAATAATTTTGATGCATTTGATTTTGTGTTTTTCAGTAATTATTTTCTTAGCAAGTTATTTTTATCCTAATTACCAAACATTTAATAAGCAGCCCCACAAAATATCACACAATTAAGAAATTATTAAATAATTAAAATTTAGTAAATAAATGTATATAAAAAGAATGAATAAATGTGAAAGGATAATTCCAATTAGATTTGTAGCACATCCTAGAAAAAGAAAAGAAAGCTATCAAAGTTTGTGTATAGAATCCATTTTAAATTTACACAAAAATACATCCTTGAACCTATGCATAATATATGAGCAATGGACCTTATCTGAATGCTCCAATGGAAGGCGTACCATAGCTTCACATAGGCTCTTCTTAGAATTTGAAAATTATATGATAAAATATAATATATTTTCTTTAGCTAATAAAATCAATATTAGTATTTATAGGGATAAATATAGCTTTCAATGTATAGTGGTCATGCTAGAAATATGCAATGGGTAAGAAACCCAATTAGTCTTGAGATATATATTTTCATCCCCCTCCTTTATTGAAAAGAACTTTGAATGAAATTAAATATATATCTAATCCTAATGCCCACAACTCACACACAAAAAAACACAATAATAAAACATCATCAATTTGCAATAAGCAAAAAAATTGCACACCATCTTAAGAATGTGATATTAAAACCATATCCTTATAGTATTATGGGGTATATATAATAAGCGTTAGGACAGTCTGGCTACTACACATATGATCTTTATAGGATTATGTGGCATGATTTCATCCTATTGACTTGATTATAATAGAATATGTCATTGTAATCAAATAAAATTTTAAATAATTTTATGATTTAAAATTAATCACTTTAATTTAAAATAATTTTAAAATTTAATAATTGTATAAAGATGCACTTTTTAGTTGAAAAACTATTTTGAAAGATATTAATATTATATACAGTTCATATATTTGGAATGGCATGCCCTAATCTACTTATATCTTTAGCATGACTATCTAAGATCTAATTACCTTAGAGTAAGTATAATTATATAACAAATAAATTATTGTTGTTGATAATTGACCTATCATAAATGAATGTCAATCTTTGGTCTAAGAACCAATGTGGAAAAATAAATGTTTTTAATGCCACATGATTTGATTTTGTATTTTTTTAATCAAATTTGTATAGAAAAACATCTATTACCTTGAAAGGCAAATTGATGCTTGACTATCGATTTAAAAAGAGAACCAATTTACTTTCTTATCTGAAAGCATCATAAGAAATGTTTAACTCATCTTGAAAGTTAAAAGGAACATTCATCAATCATTCATAATATGAATGAATAGACCAACGTATAATGCTATTTGCATTCATAAGATTACTCCACTTTCTTAAAAGGAACTAAGTCCGGGTATATTTTTTTACTAGGCTCTAGACTTTTGATAGAGGCAAGCCCCTATAATTAATTGAATCCCAAGACAAATCTTGAGAATACTCTTGATTGAAGTGGGGACTAGACTATTCAAATTTATAAAAGTTTGATTAAATATTTGAGTTAAACATTTTAAGGATTCAAACCCTAAATCTCTGAATAAAAATTAAAGAAGTGAAATAACCTAATGGCAATCCTTTCAAAATGTTGTGAAAGGAAGCCTTTATTAAAAAGGAAATTAAGCAAAAAAAGAATATTTGAAAGATATGAAATTTCATAAAGAAAATATGATCCTCTAATCCTTATTTTAAACCAATTTGGGTGGAGGGGATACCAAAAATAAAACAACCAAAAGGTTGATTAGTATCCCAGAATTCCCGATTAAGTAAAAAATAAAGAATAGAAAGATTCTCAAATTTCAATATTATATCCCCATCTTTCAAATACCCATTAATGCTTGATTTAAAACTAAAATAAAAATAAAAATAACAACTAATAAAAGTAAAAAACATAAAATATAAGCAATGATCTTCAAGCTTTGACCACCATTGGATCTTCATAAATTCCACCAACTTCATACAAACCATGCTTTGATTTTCAAGACCCCAATCATTATGCTCCATTTTCTTATACAGTAAGAATTCCATTTTAAAGACTACACCATTAAAGGAATGACTTAATACATCCATCCATAGATATACAACATCCTCCAAGCCATTATCCCATTTCATTTGATACCAACCGTTATCACCCATCACAATCTTATTTATGAGATAAATGGTGAAGTTCCACCATCACTTTTGTTGCAACCCATGACCCTGAGCTTAAGATTTTGATGATGACAAATAATGTCGTTTGAATTATCTTGAGATTCATTGAATATTATTTTCTATTGTTAGTGAGTACTAACATTTCAGGAAAGACCAAAAGCTAGTCAAGACATTAGGAAGACTCAAGAATGGGTAGATTAGGAGTATG
>NW_021319225.1:393259-422571 GCF_001605985.2 Dendrobium catenatum
GAAATGTATGAAACCTTGAAAACCACTCATGTTGAACGAGAAGAAGCCTTTTATAGATTAGACAAACTTGCATTAGAAGTAGATCACAGTGAGCATTTGTTAAAATTAGAAGTCATGGATTGACATATCAAAACAACACCTTTCAATAAAGAATCAAAGAATTAGAAAATGAAATTGCATCACTCACATTAGGCCATCCTTGCAAACCCCCAACACATCATGCATCATATAATTGTAGGAAGAGGCACTATCACTCACATAGATTAGTAAACCCATTTCCTGGTGTTAGGTGTTTCTCTTGTGGCATGTTTGGTCACATAGCCCGCACATGCACAATTCCTTGTAGGACACACTTAGTATGGAGGCCTAAACTGCATCCATCACAGCATAACATTCACACATGTCATTCATGCAAGCATAAGGAGGAACCCAAACTAGCTTGGGTTCCCAAATATAATCTTTGAATGAAATTATAGGGGTGCTCTCACAAAAGACCTAGTGAGAGCCTGTGGTACCTGGATGGTGGCTCCTCTCGACACATGACTGGAGATATGAAGAAGTTCATCCTGTTGGAGACCAAAACTGGAGGCAAAGTGATATTGGGAGACAACACTACCAAGAAGGTGATAGGCTCAGGTATTGTTGGTAATGCAAAAAAATTTTTTAATTAAAAATGTTTTACTAATTGATGGTTTAAAGCATTATTTACTTAGCATTAGTCAACTGTGTGACAAAGGTTTTGATATTAAATTTCTATCTAATAAATGATTGATTAGTTTATTTGATAAACAAGTTTTAGAAGAAAAATGAATGAAAAATATTTACATGTTAGACCTTGATTGCATTGATAGATCAAATTCATTTTGTTTGAAAACAATAGTTGATGACTCGTGGCTATGGCATAGGAGACTATGCCATGCTAGTATGAAAACTCTTAGAAACATCACTCAGAAAAACCTAGTTAGAGGCGTACCTAAGTTAGATTTCACAAAATACCATTTATGTGATGCTTGCCAACTAGGAAAACAAGTCAAATCATCCTTTCACTCAATTAGAGATGTGATCACCACTAGGCCACTAATAATCGTACATATGGACTTATTTGGACCTGTTAGTACAGCCAGCCTAGGTGAGAAATATTATGGATTTGTGATTGTAGATGACTTCACTAGATTCACTTGGGTAAGATTCTTAGCACATAAAAATGAGTCTTTTGAGGAATTTAAGGTTTTCTCCACATGGATTCAACAAAAAATTAGGTTGTGAAATCTCAACAATTTATAGCGATCATGGTGGTGAATTTTAAAATGATAGATTTGAATCTTTTTGTCAAGAGCTAGGAATAGAATACAATTTCTCAGCTCCTAGAACACCTCAGCAAAATAGTATAGCAGAAAGGAAGAATAGAGCATTGGTAGAAGCTGCTAGGGTAATGTTAGCAGAGCACACCCTTCCTAGATACTTTTGGGCAGAAGTAGTCAACACAGCATATTATGTTTTAAATAGGTTGAACATTAGATCTATGCTGAACAAACTCCATTCGAACTCCTTAAGGGTAGGACACAAAACCTTTTACATTTACATGTCTTTGGTTGCAAGTGCTTCATCTTGAATAATGGTAAACATCCCTTAGGAAAATTAGATCCCAAGTCTGATGGGGGTGTCTTCTTAGGTTATTCATCTGTAGGTAAGGCCTATAGAATTTTTAATAAGGGAACTCTTATAGTAGAAGAGTCCACCCATGTGGTATTTGATGAATTTGATAAGCCCTCTGAATATAAAATTGAAGATGATGAAATAGAGACAATTCAAGGAGTAGAGACTATGACCTTAGGAGAAAGGGTAGAACCTCAGGAAGATTTTCCTAGATAATGAAGATATTCTTCTAGTCATCCTAAAGAGTTAATTTTAGGAGACCCTTTAGAAGGTGTAAGAACTAGGCATGGACTTAGGAAGGCGGTTAGTCATTCAGCATTCATCACTATGATAGAATCTACAAGTATAGATCAAGCCTTAGGAGATGAATTTTGGATTCTAGCAATTCAAGAAGAGCTGAACAAATTCACCAGGAATGATGTTTGGGAGTTAGTCAAGAGACCTAAAGATCAAAGTGTTGTTGGAACAAAATGGGTTTTCAAGAATAAGGTGAATGATTCAGGAACAATAATAAGGAATAAAGCTAGACTAGTAGCTAAGGGGTACAACCAAATTGAGGGAATAGACTTTCAAGAAACCTTTGCCTCTGTTGGTAGACTAGAAGTCATAAGAGTGCTCTTAGCTTTTGCTTGCTTCAAGAACTTTAAGTTATATCAAATGGATGTAAAGAGTGCATTTTTGAATGAGGTAATTAAGGAAGATGTCTATGTTGAGCAACCCCCCAGATTTGAAAGTTCACAATTTCCAAATCATGTATTAAAATTAAAGAAGGCACTGTATGGATTAAAGCAAGCACCTAGAGCATGGTACGAAAGACTTAGCTCATTCCTATTGGATAGTGGATTTGAAAAGGGTAGTGTAGATAATACACTCTTTTTATAAAAGGCCAAAGAAGAAATTCTCTTTAATCAGATTTACGTGGATGACATTCTATTTGATCTTCAGATAAAATGTTATGTGATGAATTTTCAAAAACAATGAGTAATGAGTTTAAAATGAGCATGATGGGAGAACTAAATTACTTTCTTGGCTTTAGTGTAAAACAAATGGATAACGAAACTTTTCTTAGACAAACGAAGTACATTAAAGATATCTTGAAAAAATATGAAATAGATAGTGTTAAACCCATGAACACCCCAATGAGCTCAACAATTCAATTCGACAAAGATCCTAGTGGAAAATCAGTAGATCAGAAAAAATATAGATGAATGATTGGGTCCCTTCTTTACCTGACTTCCAGTAGACCGGACATAATATTTAGTGTGTGCCTCTGTGCCCATTTTCAAGCTGATCCTAAAGAGTCTCATTTAACTGCTGTCAAGAGAATTCTTAGATATCTACTAGGTACCCCAAACTTAGGAATTTGGTATCCTAGGCACAACACTTCCTTTGAAATCCTAGGGTACTAAGATTCTGACTTTGCAGGATGTAGGATAGATAGAAAAAACACCTCTGGTACCTGCCAATTCATAGAACAATTATTAGTTTCTTGGTCCAGTAGGAAGTAAAACTCATTAGCACTTCCCACAGCTGAGGCAGAATATATTGCAGTAGGAAGTTGTGTTGCACAAGTACTATGGCTAAAACAACAAATTCTTGCTCTTGGCCTACCTATAGGAACCATTTCAATCATGTGTAACAACACAAGCGCAATTTGCATCTCTAAAAACCCAATTCAGCACTCTCGAACAAAACACATATACATTAGACACCATTTCATTAGAGATCATGTTGCTAAGGGAGATATAGAATTGCATCACATCGCTATAGCAGATCAATTAGCTGACATATTCACAAAACCTCTAGCTTTTGACACCTTTAGCACCTTGAGGACGAGATTAGGTATCATAGATATAACTGCATAAAAAAATATTAAAAAAAACAAAAAAAGAAGGAAAAAAAACAAAACAAAACAAAAAATTAAGTAGGGCTGCACCTGATCATCACACACTCACTACACATAAAGCACCAACCTTGACTCTGTAATATCGTACTGTACGATACCCCGATCGTACTGTATGGTAAAATATAATCTACACATAATACATCAACCGATATGTTTCATCTCTGCTGATCGTACTATACCACTTAAATCATACTGTACGATCAATTATTGGTCATCGTACGACACGATATCTCCTTTTCGTACTGTACGCGCCACATCAGCGATCGGATTGAGACAAATTTAAGCGTGCTGGTACGTTATTATTGCCAATCGTACTGTACGATCCACCTCAGCCAATGGATAAGAACGAAATAAAGGCGTTCAGTACGATATTAATGCAATTCGAACAGTAAGATACACCTGTTTGTACAGTACGATATGTTTGGTCAAAAGTTGTACTGAATTCCTCGGGATGATCGATATTCCTCTGATCGTACTGTACGATATACATCGTACTGTATGTTTTGACCTCCTTTTCCCGTTACGAACCGTCAGAGCAATTATTACCATATCGTACTGTACGATTTACTACCATACTGTACGATTTGTGGAAAATTCTATAAATTTCATGGCTAGGCAGCTGTTTTCACTCACACTTTCCTCACTTCACTCACACCTTGTCCTTCTCACATTTCACACCTTCCTCACTTCACTCTACACGATGTTTAGCTCTAGCAAGAGAGGCCGTTTGGCAACTGGAAGTTTGTCTTCCTCTAGCCGTCACAGCGCTCGGTTCCTGAGTGCTGAAAATGAGGAAGCCTTCCATATGTATAAGGCTTGTAAAATTACTCCTTCCAAAATGCTCAATCAGGCTGCACTGAATTTCGAGGTACTAAACCTCTTTGCTTCCACCACCTTTCAGTTCCTCCTCAGCTTTTATTAGAATTTCTAGAAAATCTCACCTACACTGTCGATAACACCACTTTCCAAACCTTTATTTGTCATCAAAACATAGAAATCACCAGAGCCGACATTGCCCAATATATTGGGCTATCCAGTGAAGGTCATAGGGTTCGTTCCTTCCTCACAAATGACTTTGATTGGAGCAATGTTAATCAAGTCCTTAGGAAGTCCGCTTTCTATCAACACCAGCCCCTCGTCCAATCACTAAATCGTAATGTCAGAATTATTCAACATGTCTTTAGAACCTCTATAATACCCAAAGCTGGTGACCCGATCAACATGACCCCTGTTTTATCTGTCGCTACCTATCTCACCATGTCTAACCCCAAATTCAACGAGGTCGATTTAATTGTTGACTACATTTGCCATATGACCTTCGTTCGTCTCCCTTCTACTCGCCGAAAACAAAATGTAGCTCTTATCCACCTTATAGGATATATTCTCCAAAATAAATATAAATTGACCTATCCTGGTGAACCCGACAATCTTCTTATTTTTTATACGGATGCCTCTTTTTGTATTCTTTTTCATCAGGGACACAAGCCAGACAAATCTATTTTTGATGAAACAGAAGGAGAAGATGCCCCAGCCGCAGCTCCAGCACGTTTACGACGACATGCACCGCCCGAGCACCTGCACCAGCACAAGATGATTTTGTCGAATGCTTCGACCAACTGCAGACACGTCTCGATACTCACATGCAAGAACAACATCAGCAACATGAAACAGATATGCAATGATTTGGAGAACGCTTTACTACTTTTGATCAGTGCTTTGACACTCTTTTTCAGTACTTCCAACCAAACCCACCACCACCACCTACTGATCAGGATCCTCCACTATAAATTATCCTTGTATTGTAGTTGTTGTTTCTTTTTAGTGTTTGCTCCTCTTTTTGGTGCTGTCAAAAGGGGGAGAAGGTTGTTATATCTTCTTTTATTTCTATGGTTACATGCATGTTTTTTCTTTCGTACTACATCTTATTTTGTTTCCTTTCTTCTTATTCTTATGTTTAAATTAAATTTTAAAAAGAAATGTCTTTAACACTTGCTTACAACAAATTATTTGACATCATCAAAAGGGGGAGATTGTTGCAACCCATGACCCCGAGCTTGAGATTTTGATGATGAAAAATAATGTCGTTTGAATTATCTTGAGATTCATTGAATATTATTTGCTATTGTCCATGAGTACTAACATTTCAGGAAAGATCAAAAGCTACTCAAGGCGACAGGAAGACTCAAGAATGGGTAGATTAGGAGTATGAGTCTGCAATGTATTTTGTTGTTTATTTTATTTTTATTTTCTTGAGTTTGGCCACAAAAGGCATAAAAGTCTGAGCAACCATGCACACACACAGGGGGAGAGTGTTTTTAAATGAAAATTTTAGAGTTTTCTTTCTCTGTAGCTAGAACTATACGATGTTATTTTGTACTGTACGATCTGAGATTTGTAGGACGATTCTGTGAATATATTGTACCATACGAACGTATTCGTACTGTACAATATGTTCAAAGCCAAAATCCTAACATCTGTTTTAACTTAAGTAAGTTATTTTCCGCCGCTCGTACTGTACGAATATTTTCGTACTATACAATCTTGCTTAAATACTTACTTAATTAAACTCGTGATTAGTGCCAGAAATTGGGGCTTAATTATAATTTGAACATCGTATTGTACAAACCCATTCACGCAATACGATGAATAGAGATGAATTATAATCGTCCCGAAGATCATCCCGGATGATCCCTTCGATTTTGTCTCATCATACTATATGATGTAAATCGTACCATACGATGAACAGAGATGATGCTTAATCGTCCCGACTATCGTCCTGTACGAACAATGTTGTTATGGATCGTATCGTACGATTTACAATCGTACTGTACAAACATTTTTGAACTATTCGTACCACTTACCAAGATAAAGTCTGTTTATACATATCGTACTGTACGATTAGAAATCGTACTGTATGATAGTAACGACTACTTTGAGATTTTATGGATTTTGGAGCCCGTTTTGAGGTGTCAAAATTGTAATGTTTTGTGTGTCAATCAAAGAGAGGATAAAGGGGTTAGAGAGGGATTCCGAGGGAGAAAGCTCTTGAGAAGTTCTTTAGGGTTTGAGAGAGGAAGGAGAAGGTGAGCGTTGTGAGGGAGAAGAGGTATGAGGGAGATCACACGGTTGCTCTGAACTTGCAGCATCTTGCTCCTCCTGTGGCCCTAGAAGAATTTGTGGGAGGATCTCCAAGGGGAAAGGCTCTTCTACATCCATGACCTCGAGGTACTCTGCCTTCTCCAGGAGGGAGAAAAACTAGAAGATTCTCTGCCATCACCAGGAGGGTGAAAATAGAGTTTGGCACTCTGCCACGCCGGGTTGGTGAAAGGGAGTATTGTAAGGGCTTCTCAGCCTTGCCAAGGGGGACAAAAGGAGAGCTATTGCTTGTAGTAAAATACCTGGAGCGGAGGACTCTGGGGAGTGGACGTAGGTCATGGTTTGACTGAACCACTATAAAAATCTTGGTGTGCTTTTTCCTTATTGTCTTTTATTACTGTGTGCATTTTATTTTTCAATATTTGCTTGGGAAAATTTTTGAAAAAAATTGTTTAAATTTTCATGTTAAAATTTAAAACATCAAAAAAATTAGAACACCTGTTTAGGTTTTAATTATTGTCAAGAAGTTTTCACAATTCACCCCCTCCCCTCTTGTCCATCTAGTAACTTCAACTTTCACCAAGACTTCCCACTTTCCTTCCTCTAAGGCTTCCTTTGATTGGCCCAATTGAATCTAAATCTTTATTTAATTTCTTCTTATGATGAATAGATTTGGTTGGCAACTGAAATTTTCCATACTCAATCAAGCATTCATTATCTTTCATATTCTCTATAACAACCAATGATTTAGCTGCAACAGAATATAGTTTTTTTAGATTTTGGAACAATTTTGGCATTATCTTCGATAACCATACCAACGAGATCTTCTCCAGCATTGCCTTCTTTGACAACTTTTTTATTTTCGTTCTCAAAGAGCTCATTTTGATTAATAGAAACACCAATTCCATTTGCTAGAAGATCAATGTTTCCAGATTTTTGAACAAACTCTTCGTCTTCTACTGTATCAGCATCAAAAACATTATGCAGTTCTGAGACAAAAATTATATCTTCGAAAACCATTCCTTCAATATTTGTATCTATAGCATGCAAGTTGACCTACTCAACTTGAATAGAAGTACTTACTTTTTCCGCTTCCATTCTAGTCTTAATCTCAGGTCCATGAGACAATACATTATACTTATTAGATGTTTCCATATTACCATGAGAAGAATAATTCTCAGTGTTCCCAACCAAAGGATAAACTGCAGATTTATGGTTCTAAAATTTCTTCATTCTCTTAAATTTCACATGTATCCAAGGACCATATACCTTTGAATATGCACTAATCGTTTCTTCTAAACACAAAACTTTATTCCCATTATTCAGTGCTTCATTATGGACCTTAATTTGATCTTCTTTCAAAACATTCGGGCACATATCGATTTAATGGCCTATCTTACCACATTTGAAACACAAGATGAGATTTTCAAATATTCTACCATATAAACCCTCAATTCAAACTCCATGAAATAATTTAGAGTCTAGATTAATTCGAACACATGCTCTTGCAAATTCTTTTCTTTCCCATTTAAACATTTTTTTCATCCAAGAACAATAAAACTCCTATCTTCAAAATAATCTTCGTAACATTAACCTCATCCCAACAATGTAAAGGAAAATGATGCAACCGTATCCAAATTTGTGAGGATAACCCTTTTAATGATGTTGGAGAAAATTGAGGTGTCCATTTATCCATCCCTATTATATGTACACCTACAAACCAAGGACCTCCACTAAGTACTTATTCCATAATTTGAAAAGATTGAAATGAACACAAAATCAGATCTAGTCCTAATGAGGTGAGATGAAAAGTCCCAAATCTATTCCATTGTCTCCTTAACTCAATACTACAAAGAGAAAATGGATTTCCTCACCAAAACACTTTCACCACAAGAGATTTTTGAAGTAGTTTAACGTTCTCACATGCCTTATCCATATTTGGCTTAACCACATTTGCATCTACCTCATCTTTAGGATATGGATCCATATAGTTCACTTTAATAAGATTGGTCTTAAACCACTTGTTTACCAAACCAAAGATGTTGTTGTCAGGATTCGGTAAAACCTTCATACCCTTCCCCATAAGCATTTCTTCATTAATCTTCAAATATTTATCTTTAATTATCATATCTGAATTCAAATTCATAGAATCTTGTTTTATCGCATTACATTCAGCAACAGATGGGTTGAAGAATCTGCTGACCTTCAATTTGAAACCAATGGATGAAGAAGTTTCCGAGTCATTTGCCATTCCAGACAACAAATTCTTATTCGGGGAGGAAGGAACAACCGAATTTGGTACTGCTAACTAACCCATCAAATGGGGAAATGCTTTCAATTAGACTTTCATCAAGTTTGTATTTTTTTTAACATTTTATTTGTAATATTCTTTAATTAATATGATTATTTGATGGCTAGTTAGCGTATAATTTGTAAAATATGTTTGGCTAAATGTACTAATTTTAAAATTTGTATAGATTTTATCTGATATGTTATAAAAAGTTCTTTGCTTATTCTTTGCTTAAACTATTTATGCACAGTGAAAAATATAATATAAAATAAGGAGCCTCATTTAACATAAAACCGAGGCTCTAAAAAAAAACCCTATGAGTTATTTTTTCACCAAACTAAATTACCTCGAGGCTTCATTTGATCACGATTCTCAAAATGTATTATAATATTCATATTAGAAAATAAGACAAAATTTCATCATTTTTTAAAATTGTTTTGTTTATTCAAGGATAAAATATTCATAAAAGTAGATTATAAATAAAAGCATTTTTTAATTTAAAAAATAAGAAAGCATATTTTTAAGAAAGAATTAATGAAGAAATGTGAAATACAAACTTACTAAGATCATCTTGATCTGTTGGTAAAGAGTTTTGGTTACCGATCAAGTTATTTTAAGTTTGAAGTTTGCTTATGTGATGTTTGTGAGATTACCTTAATTGACATAAAAGTTGAAAAAAAGTATAAACTTTATAGAGTCGGAACTACTGCCCTTTATGATTTGTTATGTTGAATTGCTTATTTATTCATACATTTGAGTTTCTTTTGATCATCACTTTGTCATTATTGTAAGCACAATAACATATAATGTCTTGAAAACTGCAACAAGGCCATACTTAAAGGATCTGGTAGGTCAAATAATCATTAACTTATGAAATAACGATCATTTGCCTTATTTTCTTTCCAAATAAGTTAAATAAAAAAAAACTTGAAAATATATAAGTTTACAACTAATTTTACTGACTATTGCATGTCTATGATTTCATTCTTCAAGTAGATTGTAATGAATTAAACACTTAAACATAGCAAATGAGATGTATTTCCTACAAAAGCTTAATTCCCTGCGAAAATTGCATATTATGTTAATGTTATAGATTAAACTGAGTATTTAGAACCATAATGTTTCTTGAGAACATCGACATCAATAGTAATGATTATTAGTGCAGCACCTAATTCTAAGCCAAATATAATAAAAGCGGTGATTTTTTTACAAAATAAAGACATCCCCCAAGCTACAATGAAAGAAGATGTCGCACACTCAAAAGTATCGAAGCTCACAAACCTGTTGTTTAAATCACAGAAGACGGAATAATGTAAAAAAATTCAGGTTATAGAGAAAACTATAATTAATGACAAGAATTTTCATCATAATCAAAATAGCAAATTTACTAGCTAAACTGCAGGATCAAAGTAATCACCAGAAAGATTAAACATGAATTGAATTAATGAATCTATGAAATTTTAGTATTCATGACTTATGCATAAAATTACGATCAATTTATATGGATCAAGACTTCACAAGATGAATATAAGATTGAAGAGCAATACATGCACATCTAAAACTAGATAATCTCATTTCTCTTCTTCTAAACATGATACATTTGAGTAATTATTCGATCAATTATTCAATTTATAATTCATATCCTTAAATGATTAAACATTAAATTAATTATTTGTATGAGATAGTTATTGCTAATAGCTTTGCAATGATTTATCTCCTTCATTGTAACTATCTCCCATATTGTTCTGATTCACATGTGTTTGTTATCATGTCTATGGTTCAAATACTTATGTAGGCAATGGTCCCTTTTTCGCAGCTACTTGCAGTTTGTAACTTGATAGAACATCAAAAAAATTATCCTGATCAGGCACAAATCTTGAGGAAAATGAAACTGGAAACTTTCAAAATTAAACTTGGGATCATCCAAACTCAAATTTCAACAAACATATAGTTGAACTGAACATCTCGCTAATACAAACCCAACGACACCAAATTTGACTTAATCTGAGCCTAAATGAGTCCAAATGAAGGACCCAAAACATCGTTGGAAGGTTTGAGCCACAATTAGTATTACCAAATGGTTTCCAAATGTTACTTGCTTATTTTTAAATAGAGCGGCTCGACAAGGCAAATCCAACAAGCCTAATTTCATAGAATTCTAAAACATTAAGACCTTCAAATGTCAAACGAATGGTCCATGAAGAAGGGATTCAACATCTACCATTCATCCAAACCACTCCCCATTTACCTTGATCTTCCTCCTATTTTTGGGCTACGCCAATCTATGAAATCTATAAATAGACCCCTCCTTCCTCTTGAAAGGGTGCCCCAAAGTAAGGATCAAGAGAGAGATCAGAGATCACTTTTGCCTCCTTGCTCCTCCTCGACTATCAAATGATGCCTGGACTTGCACCGGGCCACCACTTGATGCTCCTAGTTCCACCAAACCACCACCTGTAATTGGAGTTCTACTAGACCGCCATCTGACGCCTAGAGTTCCACACGGCCACTACCTAATGCTCGAAGATCCACCTGGCCACCACCTGACAAATAGAGTTCCACTATGCCCCTACTTGACACCTGGAGTTCCACTGGGACACCACCTAATGATCAGAGTTCTATCAAGCAACTACCTGGCTTCGTTGTTCCACCGGACCACCACTTGACACCATGAGTTCCACCAGAGAACCATATGATGATGGAGTTACACTAGACCACTACCTGATGTCTAAGTAACACCAGACCATAACATAAGGTCTGGAGTTCCATTGGGCCACCACTAATGCCTGGAGTTCTGTCCGAAACTACTAGATGCTAGAGTTTTATAGGACCACCACCAGATGCTTGGAGTTCCACCGGACCCCTACAAGATGCCCATAGTTCTACATGGTCACCACCTAATGACTGGAGTTCTGCAGGGCCACCACCTTATGCCCGGAGTTTTGCAGGGCGTCTTCTTGATGCCAGTATTATGCTAGATAATAACATGACACATGGAGCCCCATTAGACCACCATGTAAATCACAAACTTCCGCTGGACCACCACCTAATGCAAGAGTTATGTTAGACCGCCACCAGAATCATGGAGTTCCAATAGACTACCAGGTGATGTCAGGAGGTTTACAACCAAACCACCATCGAAGGATCAAAGTTTTGCTGGACCACCACCTGACACCACAGTTACGCTTACTGCCTTACTACAATGATATTTTTGACTCGTGTCTCCTACCAACAACGGTCCTTCCATCCTTCGTCACCTACTACAGTCCTTGTGAACTCCACCTCTAAAGAACAGTCTTTCTGACCCCTGTCTCCTACAAACTCCAATCCTTCCAACCCAGTCACCTAGTACAATCCTGTGATCTCCATCGCTAGACAACATTTTTTCTTTGACCCATGCCTCCTGTCAAATACTGTCCTTTCGACCTCCAATATCGACTATAGACTTTCTGACCTCTTTTTCAAACTATGGTACTTCTAACCTTCGCCACTAGATAATAGTTTTTTTTACCCTTATCTCCTGCGAACTATGGTCCTTCCAACCTCTTTTGACTACCGACTTTTATCTTGCCTACTAAATGAACATATCAATACGAATTCTTCAAATTTCTATCATGTAATGCATTCTTTGTGATGTATATCTGTTATATTAAGCCGAGACCCTCCCTCCAATGAAGGGAGTCATTTGTAATCGACTGCAAATAATAGTGGATTTATTCAAACTAATCATGCCCCATGGTTTTGCCATTTTTAGCAGTTTCTATATAAAATCTCTAGTGTTCTTAAAAATGCTACACCCTCTATTTTATCTTCTTGTATGATGGATCTTTGTACAAAGCTAAGACATTAAACTTTAAATTTATCTACTACCATGAATATTCCTGGGTGCGATAGTTTGGAACCATCTGTGGTAACATAGTTCCTGACAAGGAGTCAATTTTTTCTCCAATATTAAGGTTATTTGTGTTAACATCTATGCATGATCCCGAGGCAATTCTAGGGTTCTCTTCTTAGCGCATCTCCTATCCTTCTCCTAGCTAGTTTTTTTTAGCTTTTTTCATGATTTTTATTTTCTTAGTTTTCATTTCAATGTTTTTGTAGCTTCATTTTGAGGTTTTTCGTGCGATATTTTATGGAGGGAGAGGACATCTCTGACATTGTCCCTCTCATGTGCTACTTCGGTCCCTATCGGTAAGACTCATTCTTTAAGGATGTTTTGGCTGGTTCTTCTTCTTCTTCTTCTTCTTCTTCTTCTTCTTCTTCTTCTTCTTCTTCTTCTTCTAGGGTTCAATTTGTACATTCTTTGTTTAAGGGTTGCCCTACCCTAATGATTGAGGATTTGGTTGTTTTGCAGCTTGATGTGCCTTTTTCGTTCATGTTCATTAGAAAATTTGTTCTTCGTCATCCAAATCTTGATGTGATCCAAAAGTTTTTTCTTAGCCTTAAACTCTCGGGTTCCTTGAATATTGATTTGTTGGATCCTCATCATATTGCTATTTATCTTACCAACGACTTGGATTATAGTTGCATTTTCTCTAGAGGATCGTATTATATTCAAGCTGTCAAATGAAGTTATTGAAATAGACACCAGATTTTGATGTGCGGGAGGAATCACCTACTGCACCTTTGTGGATCTCATTCATGAATTTATGACTTAACTTCTTTAATTTGAAAAATCTTTCTTGATTGGCTTCTATTTTTGGCAGACACTTTCAAACTGACCAAGCTACTGTTTCTTTATCTCGACCCTCGGTGGTTCGTGTATTAGTTGAATTAAATGTTTCTAAGAAACATCTTAACGAGATATGGATTGGTTCCGAATTAAATGGTTATTTTCAAAAGATGGAGATTGAAAACCAACCAATTTTTTGTTCCCATTGTAAGATGCGTGGTCATGGGATTAATGAATTCTTTCGATTACATCCTCATCTTTGAAAGGGTAAAGTCTCATCTAAATCTCTACATGAAAATGAAAATCCTGTACAGGATGAGGTAAATGTGGTTCAATTGGTGGAGGGAAATGTCTCTATTATGCAGGATATTATGGAGAAAATTACTTCTCATGTGATGGAGGACCCCGTTCCAAGGTCCTGGAGGCTAATGATAAACTTAATCTCTCTACCTCAACCTAGCAAGAAGTTTCTAATATTTCCTCTGAACTTAATGTGGAGAAAGCTATTATTCAGCAAAGGTTGGATAGTATTACTTATCCTTACAATGTTCCTATTTCTGATAACATTATTTGTGTTTCAAATAATAACTTGAATGTTATGGATTCTAAGATGGTTCCTAATATCTCTACTAACTTTGTTTCTAATTCCTCTATTATTGCTATTCAGGAGAAAGATCAAGTGGACATAGTGGATGGTGGAGTTGATAAAGGGAAATCGATTGTGATGGATGATTGTCCCTTAGAGTATGAATTTTGGCAAGAAGGTTTGACTGATGATAAGTTGGAGAAGATAGGTGATGTTGATGCTCACAATGAAACATATTTTACAGGTGAGGTGTTCTATGCGGAAAGAGAAATGCATCTTTCTAGGGGGCATTAAGGTATGGGTAATGATAGAAATTTTCCTTTGAATATTAATTTTAATAGTGATGCTTTTACTTATAATGAGGATATGGATATGCTGGATAAATGCTATGCTATAGACGATAATGATACTTGGTTTACTAAGGGACGTGGTAGGAGAGGTAGGAAGCCTAAAGCTATTGTTATACAAACACCTTGAAACACCCATTCATTCACTTCTCATTAATATTGTTGTTATATTTAACACTATTATTTAGAATGTTAGGGGTATTAGATGCCCTTCTTCTAAACTAGGAGTTAATAACTTATGATGTATGTATAATGTTTCACTTCTTATTTTGGTTGAGCCTCTTACCCCTTCTGATAAGTTACTTAGTACTACTAAATTTTTATGTTTTAAACATGCTTTATCTTATGTTTCTAATAAAATTTGGGTTATTTTGAAAGATTATGTTAGGGTTGACATTATTGGTGACTTTAATCAAGTTATTCATTGTAACATTCAGAGTTCTAATTTTTAAAGTTGTGCTTCCTTTGTCTATGCTACTTCTTCTAAATTTACTAAAAAAATATTATGGGACTAAATAATTTAATTTCATAGTATTTATTATCTTCCTTGGCTTGTTGGAGGAAACTTTAATACAATAGCTAACTCCTCTGAGCGTATAGGGGCTCTCTCCCTATCTATCAATCTATGGAGGATTTTAATAACATGATTATGGATTTTAACCTTATTGATATGGGCTTCTCTGGTGATAACTTAACTTGGCATCATGGGCATTTATTACAAAGGTTATATCGGGTTTTATTTAAGGAATTTTGGTTGCATTCTTTTGATTCTACTATTATTGTACATCTAAACAGGACCGTATAAGATCACTCTCCTCTTCTCATTAAAATTAAGCCTAAATTGAGGGATTTGCATTCTCAATTTAGGCTACAAAAATACTCTGTTTCTGAAGATGGCACTGAAATTGCTAGCTTAGCTGTTCAACATTTTTAAAATCATCTAAATAAAAATTTCTATCCTTCCACTATTGATAATAATAATATTATTCCGTCTCTTATTTCTCATGAGGATAATGTTTTCTTTTCTAAGTCCCCTTCGTTAGAGGAAGTTAAAGATACCTTTTTTGGTTTGAATTTTGAGTCGGAAGCTGGGTCAGATGGTTTCACCTCCAAGTTTTTTCAGAACACTTGGCATATCATTAGTAATGATCTTTAATCTGCTATTCTTGACTTTTTTTATGGTAATGCTATACTTAAAATGTTACTGCTACTTTTATGGTGCTTATTCCTATGAATAATTCCGGTAATACTTGGAATGATTTTAGGTCCATTAGTCTTTGCACCTTTTATTATAAATTGATCTCATAAATTTTGATGAATCGTTTATCTATTTTTTTGCCTAAGCTGATTTTTCCTTTTCAAATGGATTTTGTTAAAGGTCATGCCAATGCTAATATTATTCTTTTGGCACAAGAATTTTGTAATGATTTGGATGCCAAAGTGAGAGGTGGTAATATGATTTTGAAACTTGATATTGCTAAGGCTTATAATAATATTACTTGGAATTTCCTTTATGATATAATGAAGTTATTTGGTTTTGATTTTATGTTTATCAATCTCGTTAAGCTTTGTATTGAAAGTCCTTATTTTTCTATCATTATTAATTGTAAGTCGATTGGTTTCTTTAAGGCTTCTCCTGGACTGAGACAGAGTGATCCCATTTCTTCGGCCCTTTTTATTATTATGTCTGACTACCTTTCTAAAGGTCTGGCTAATCACTTTGAAAATTATCCGATCCTTTATTTAAAAACTTGGGTGGTTTCCATATATATAATTTATGCTTTGCAGATTGTTTTATTATTTTTATTAATGCCTCTTTAAATAGCATAAAAAAATTGTTGAGGTTTTTTTAACAATTTGAATTGGAGGCTGGCCTGAACCTTAATAACCACAAATTCCCTTGGACCACGTTGTGACTATTAAGAATTTAACTTGTTTCAGTTATGTTTGTTTACCTTTAAAGTACCTTGGTGTGCCGCTTTATAAGGGTAGGAAGAAATCCTTTCTTTTTGATGATTTGATTTTGGTTGTGCAAAATAAACTTCTATCTTGGGATTTTAACTTTCTTAGTTTCGGTGGTAGATTAACTCTTATTAAGAGTGCCCTTTGCTTTATCCCGGTTTATAGATTTTAAACTTTACTTCCTACTCAGGCTTTGTGTATCAGGCTTGAGAAAATTATTAATGAATTCTTTTGGAACGGGACTAGTAGTAGTTCTAAAATACACTGGTCTTCCTGGAATAAATGTTGTGGCACTTTGGATGAATGGGAGTTAGGGTGTAAGTGATTGAAGGATTTGGCTTTGTCTTTTTCTTTTAAATTATGCTATAATTTTTGTTCTAACGTGATTCTTTGGGCTAAATTTATGAATGCTAAGTATTGTGATGAGAAGCATCCCACCATGTGTTGTTTTAGTAAAGGTAATTCTAAAGTTTGTCAATGTCTCTGTAAAGTGAAATGGGCGGTATAATAATCTATCTTTTGGGGTCTTGGTGGTGGTAATATTTTATTTTGGCTTGATCGTTGGTTGGGTGGCAAATCCATTTATTCTATTTTTAGTACTTCTTCTAATGCTTTTGTGAAGGTTAATTATTTTTTTGCTGATAATGGTTGGTATTTTGAGAAACTCTCTAATGTGTTACCTTATTATATTGTTCAACAAATTTTACAGATCCCTTTAAATATGAACTCTCTTGATGTTCAAATTTGTTTATTAACTAAAGACAGTAAATTTTATTTGAAGGTTGTCTAGCATTCCTTTAGAACTATGAAAGAAGTTTCTAATATTTTTAAGATGATATGGCACCAAAGTATTCCGTCTACAGTTTTTATTTTTGTTTGGCAGATTTTACATAATTTCATCCCTACGGATGACAATTTGATTAAATGTGGTTTCATGCTTCCCTCTAAATGCCAATATTTTTATCATATAGACAATATGCACCATATTTTTGTCTCTGGCCCTTATGCTGTTAAGGCCTAGACTTATTTTGAAGATATTTTGCACTTAAAATGCTTCAATGCTGGTTTCTATTTATGCTTTATTGAATTGCTGGTTTGTTTATTACAAAGGTGATATTAGGAATGTTATCTCTTCTCTTATCCTTTGGTTTTTATGGTTGGATAGAAATTATTCCCATTATAATGGGGTGGTTATGAATCATCATAGGATTATTTAAAATGTTAAAGATAAAATTAGGGACCATTTTTCTGCTAAGCTAATCTTTGCTAAGAATTTAAATAAGTATCACATAGATGCTATTAATTTTTGAATTAATTTTGATGTGAATAACTGTCACAAGATCCCCATAAGTATCATTTGGTTGAAATATCTTGATAATTTTTTTAAGTTAAATGTTGATGGTTTTTTAAGTAAGTCTATGGCTGGATGTGATGGAGTCATCAGGGACTCCAACGATAATTGCATTCTTGGTTTTGCTAGTCCTACTTATAATTGTGATGTTAATACTGCTACTACTTTTGCTATCCTCTATGGTTTTAGGTTGTGTTTCTCTCTTGATTGCATTAATATTATCATGGAAGTTAGCTCTTCTTATTTCTTCCAGTCCTTTATCTTTAGGAATGACAAAATTTACTCTTCTAATTTGTTTTACATTAGGAGGGAAATTTAGAAGGTGCTGAGCATGCTTAATTTCTCTTTTTCTGCAATGGAGGGGAATGGTAATGCTTATGCTAAAGCCATGTCTAGGTGGGGTTTTGGTTTAGATTCCATGAAGGAATTTTGAGGATCTAACTTGCCTCTTCTTGTTTGGGGCATTTTGAATCTGGACAACCATTATATTCCTTATGTTATTTCTTATAGTGGTTGAGGCTGCTATTTTTATGTTGGTTTGCTGCTATTCCCCATGGGTTTTTCTTAGTTGGTTGGTTAGTTTGCATTTCTACTCGGTTACTACTATTTTGTTCACTACCTATGTTGAAGTTTTTTGTTGTTGGGTTTGTTTCATTTTGTTGTTTTGGGATTGTCATATGTTTCTGGTTGTATTTATAAGTTTGGAGGTGGCCTCACATTTTCTTCGATTGCTCCATGTGTTCTGGAAGCGTGGTGCTGAGTTTTATGTGGCATGGTGGTTTGGCTTTTTCAATATTGCTCTCATTTGTATTCTGGTAGTGTGCTGTTAGGAACTGTTTGTTTCATGAGGGCCATGTGTTGCTTGTATGATTTGGTTGTGTTTCACAATGTTTTGAGGGTGCTGCTTGTTTCTATGAGGACTTGTGGTCTTGACAGTTTCAGAATGATTGGTGGTTATTTAACTGCTCTCTATTATATTGCTGGGAGTGTTCTTCTGGTGGTTATTCAATTGCTTTCTATTGGGGACCGGTTTTTTGGCCAAGGCCTTGTGTTGCCTACGAGCTTTTCTCGTTTTGTTTGCTTTTTTTCCCTTTACTGCCTACTATGTTTGTACATGTTGTTGAAGCTTATTGCTATATCCTGGCCTTTTTTATCCCTAGAGCCTATTGCCAGTTTATTTACTAGCTATTTTAATTTAGTGATTTGTATTACCCACTTTGCTCTTCTTGGCTTATGGATTTTGTTGGGTTTGGCTATTAGGATCTAGTATCGTCTAATTTTTTCTTAGGTTGCTGGGTTATTGATCAAATCCTTTTGCTATATAATCTATTTATCAACTTGTGGATTAAGAGACATTATACTCTTGGGCTGGTTTGTCTTAACTTTTATGGTAATTTTGACATCCATTGGTGCTATAACCAATTTTTGTTAATTTTCTACAACTTTTATTATTATTTTGTCAAATACTCTTTTTTTGTGGAGTGTTTTATATGCAAGATCTCATGTTGTTGAGCTACTTGGGAGGATTTTGGATCCGAATATTATTTTTTATACTTTTATGGTTTTTTTGGGTGCTTTCTCTTGTGCACCGTAGAATGTACCTAGTTTTTTATGTACTTTTGCTTAGTAGGGAACTTGAGCTTGTAGGTTTTTTTACTTTTATTTTTTTAGCTCTTCAGAGAAGTAGAGATCTTAAATTCTCTTTAAGAACCATGTAATCATTTTTCTTTTATATAAACGCGTAGGCCCCATCGTAGTTTTCCCCTAAAAAAATTTTGTATTAATGTCCTGGCATCAGCTATTGCTGCATCAATTTCATAGGAATTAAATGTGGATTGGGGGGGAAACTTAACTAGTACTGTGGTCAAAATAATTCCTCCAAATTTTCATTATCTAAGATGATGATATATTGGTATCATAAAGCTTCTATCAAATGCAATGTTGGTTCCAATAAATTTTAACCTTTATGCAATCCCTAGTCTGACTTCTATGCTTTGGGCAAGGTCTTAATCTTGACCACAAAAAGTTAGTAATGGATTAAAGATAGACCATTCTTCGCCTTCGATTAAGGATACACGTGGCATTTACACCCTCTCAATTAAGGCAAAATTGATCGCAAGGGGATTTGATTCGACCTCTTACACACAGGTTAAAGTCATCATGCAAGGCACATATAACCTCTAATTGGTCATACATCCTTCGTGTATTCTCTTAACCTCTTTCATATAGATTAACATCATTGAGTAGGGCTTTGAAATATAACCTCAGATAGGTCATACATCATTGGTGTATTCTCTCGACCTCTTCCATATAGGTTAATGTTATCGAGGAGGTCTCTGATATACAACCTAGGATAGGTCATACATCCTTGGTGGATTATATCAAACCTATTCTATTTAGGTTAAAGTCATCGAGTAGGCCTCTCACATATAACATCGGATAGGCCTTACATTTATGGTGAATTATCTCGACCTCTTCCATATAGGTTAATATCATCGAGCAGCACTTTGACAAACAACCTTGGATAGGTCATACATCCTTAGTGGATTCTGATAACATATTCCATAAAACATAACATGATCAAGCAGCGCTTCGACGAACAACCTTAGATATATTATACATCCTTGGTGGATTATCTCAACCTCTTCCACATATGTTAACTCCATAGAGCAATACTCTGACGTACAACTTCGAAAAGGTCATACATAATGGTGGATTATCTCAACCTCTTCCATATAAGCTAATGTCATCGAGAAACACTCTAACAATAAACCTTGGATAGGCCATACATTCTTGGTTCATTATCTCAACCTTATTTGTATAAGTTATTGTCATCGAGCGCCACTCTGCTATGCAATCTCAGATAGGCATACATCATTAATTGATTCTCTTAATCTTTTTCTTATAGGATAACATCATCGAGTAACTCTCTGACATACAACCTTGGATAGGTCATATACCTTTGACGGATTCTACTAACCACTACTCTACTAATTGCTGAAGAATCTTTTGTAGCTTCTCCTTCGAAGATAGATTATAACCTGATTATCATCAGGCCTCCATTCATCTAACTCTATTAGTGTGTCGCCATACTAGTGACAAGCAATCATGGGCATCTCATTTGACTACTAGTAGTAGCACACGCTCAAATCCTTCAGCTTTCTACCCATCTGTGTACTTTTGGCGGACTTCTACTCTACCGCAAATTTTTACCTGTCAGCAGACTTTTACCCATTGCCGAACTTCTTTCCAATGCTAAATTTCTACCCGTCGTCACACTACTTCCCATAATCGAACTTCTACCAGGCGCCAAATTTTGACTTGTCGCTAAAATTCTTCCCGACGCCAAATTTCTACTCATTATTAAAATTCTACCCAACATCAAATTTCTACCCATTGTCAAACTTCTTTCCATCACCGGACTTCATCGCGATGCTGAATTTCTACCCATTATAGGACTTCTGATTGTCACCGGACTCTCGCAGAACTTCCCCCAACATCAAAATTCTGTTAGTCACCAAAATTTTGCTTAGCGCTAGACTTCTACCTTTCGTTAGAATTCTACCCAACGTCAAACTTTGGCTCCTGACATGAATTTTTTTTATCATAGGACTTCCATCTACTATCATGCTTTCATCAAACTTCTACCTTACATTTAATTATAGCCCTTTCAACCTCTGTCTCTTAATAATGGTCTTTCTAACCACCATCGCCAATGAACTACCAATATCTCTTGGTTGTGGGATCTCTTAAAGAAGGGTGATCCCCCTCATGTCATCCATATAGGGAAGGGCCTTAAATTTAGATAAGGGTTATCACTTATCTAAAGATAGGGAAGACCTTTTGCTTACAAAGAAGTAAAGGAAAAGAGGAGGACACTCCTACTCAGTGAGGGAACCTAGTTATGGATAAGGGATACTGGCTAAAGAAAATATTGGGAAGGCCTTAGATTGAGGAGATAAGAAGAAAACAAGGATGGCAAAAATATTTCATACCCATAAGGGGATATTTATGGTTAAAAAAGAGAAGAGGGAGTTAGGGAATTTTTAATATATATAATATCTGAACCCCACCTTCCCACTAGTCCACAATGCCCATAACTCCCACTTTCCACTACTCCAATAAGGGCACCTTCCACTACTCTTGTAAAGGCCATAACTCCCACCTTCCCACTACTCCATTAATGGGCCATGGCACAACCCAACCGACTACTCCATTAAAGGCCCACATTCATGAACTTAGGCGGGTCAAGGCAGGTCTCAAAATCGATCCAGAGACATCATGGCTAAGCTAGCTGATTAGGTGCGCCAACTTTACATCAGGGTTAATTTTTTTGCATGGAAAGACCGATTTAGACATTTTTGGAGTCTATGGGACCATTTTTCGACATTTTAGACCTAATTTTGCCACTTTTAAAGCCAACATAGACATCTACGCCTAAGAGAATATTATTTTGAAACTTTAATTTGCATAAAATAAATCCCCAAAAATTGCAACATATATTTTTGGACTCTCTAGGCCTTGACGTTCGAAAATAGGGGGTCAACTGATACATCATCAAAAAATTATACTAATCAGGTACAAATTTCAATGAAAAATCAAGCTGAAATCTTCTAAAATTAAATTTAGAATCATCTGAACTCCAATTTTAGCAAACTTATAGGTTATCTGAACATCTCGGGAATACAAACCCAACGACACCAAATTTAACCCAATCAGAGGCCAAATGAGTTTAAATCAATGACCTGAAGAACTATTAGAAGGTTCAACCACAATTTAGATTACCAAGTAGTTTATGAATGTGACATGCTTATAGTCAAATCGAATGGCTCGATGAGGCAAATCCAATGAGCTTAAGATCATAGAATTTTGACATCACTAAGACCTTCAAATTTTAAATGAATGGTCCACAATCAAAGGATTGAACATCCACCATCTATCCAAACAACTCCCCATTAGCTTGATTTTGCTTCTTATTTATGGGACATGCCATTCAAGAAATTCTATAAATAGACCCTTCCTTACTATTAAAAGGGGACCCCAAATAAGAGAGCAAAAGAGATACCAGAGATCACCCTTGCCTCCTCACTCCTCCTCGACCACCGCTCAAAGATCTACCGAATCATCACCTGATGCCTGGACTTACACCGGGCTAGCACCTGATGTTTGAAGTTTTACTGAACCACCACCTAGCCTCGAAGGTCTATCAGACCACAACCTGACACCCATAGTTCCTCCTAGCCACCACTTAATGTTCGGAGTTCCACATGGCAACCACCTGATGCCAAAAGTTCCAACGGGCCAATACTTGACCATTGAACTTCCCCTGGGTTGCCACTTGATGCCCAGAGTTTCGTTGAACCACTACCTCATTATAGTTTTCAGTATAAACCTACCTAATATTCGGTGTTCGACCGGACCACCAATTGACATCAAAGTTTTGGTGGACCACCACCTAATGACACTTGGAGTTACACCAAGCCACCACTTGACGCCTAGAGTTCCATCGAACCACCACCTGACTTTAAATTTTTGTCGGACCACCACCTGATGCCTAATGTTCCAATGGGCCTCCAACTGATGGCCGGAATTCTTCCAGACCACCACTTGATGCTAGAGTTTTACTATACCACCACGTGAAGCCTAAAATTCCATCGGGCCACTAACTAACACCCAGAGTTCCACCTAGCCACCTCCTGATGCTAGGAGTTCCATCGGGCAAATACTTGACCCTGAATGTTCCACTGGGGTCACCATTTCATGCCCAGAATTTTTCCAGAACACTATTTTACATCGGCATTCCATCGGACCACCACCTCACACTTGGAGTTCCACTGGACCACCACCTGATGATGGAGTTTTGCCAAACTACCACACGACACCTAGAGTTCCATCAGGCCACCACCTAATGCTGGGAGGTCCTCTAGACCACCATTAGATATCATAGTTTTGTCTGAACACCACCAGACACCTAATGTTTAACAGATGCAAAAGTTTAATAAATTATTGGTCCATCTAGTTCAAAAATAATAAATCTTAATATGGTTGGCCACCACATCGTTGGAGCCACTTGATCTTCTACCAAATCTCTATCAGTTAAGAATTCAAGCTCAACATCACTAGCTTTAATGACATCAGCTTGATCCCAGATGCTCAAAATTTTTAATTTATGTCAGCTGCAGATGGCCACAATGGAAGTAGCCGAAGGTTTGGGTCATAAGAGTGTTGGACTCCTACTTCGTTGGCAACCTTCATGACCTTTAAATGAGTCGATCCACTTTGTGTTGTGACCAAACTTATATATCCATAATGGAAGACTTTTTCAATGTAGATGTAATTAAGATCCATTTCAATTGGCTTAAGAAGCATATCAATGCTAGGGTTATGATAGAACATAAACTTGTGCTTGTCATATAAGTGTAAAGTAACAAAAGCTAGTGTGGTACACACTCCAACAATGAAAGTCACACCGTCTTTGGAGACATCATTCTCTCTAAGGATCGTGGTGAGCATGTGGCCAAATGCATCATTGGAGAGCTTCCCTATTGAACATCCACTGAGGCAAGAAATGTCGATGGAGTCATCTGTTAAATTGCCTCTAGGGGCCTTTTTGAATTCCACCGCCTCTACTAGCGATACGCTTAACACCATCATGATTAAATTGATTAGAATCTCACCGAAACTTATAATAAGATGATCATCTCTGCTACTGCCAACAACCATCACTAGAGAGAGAAAGAGAGAGAGAGAGAGAGGATAAAGCTTGAATGTTTGTGAGGGGTGTTAAACCCTAATGAACTAGTCCCGAGGATAACTAAGAGTGGTGTTGAACTGGATTTTAAAACTAAAAATACAATCACATCCAACCAAGATTCTCCACAAAGAAAATCCAAGTGCGGAAAATAAATGCAAAAATAATAAAGGAAAGAATACACCAAATTTATAGTGGTTCGGTCAAACCTTGAACTATTTAATCACCTAATTTTTGCAAGATTTTAAATAATCGTACAATAAAATTGCAATCAAACAGTACGATTATAATAATACAGTAATAATAGTTCAAAAATAAAATTTAAAATTCTTTCTTAAATTTATCTGTTGGCTACAGTTTTCAGATAGGAACAAATTATACAATACAATCAAGTTCATACGATATAATTAGTTCATAGAAACAAATCTTCCAGTTAGCTCTTAATTCTTTTCTCAGATAACAGATCGTATACTATGATTGAAATTTATACAATACAATTTATCTTTAAAAAAATTATTTAAAAAAAATTATCCCTTATATGTGTGTGTATGGTCAACCAATTTGCATACACTCTTTTATGGAAAGACTGAAGAATTTAAAAATGAAGAAAATATAAATTATAAACTTTTTCACATTCTATTCTACCCAGTATTAAGAGTTAAGTATTTTACTATAAATGTTAGTTCTCACTAACAAAAATTACATCTAAAATATTCAAGGAAGAAAGTAATAATTCAGTCAATATTATTTCTCATCATCAAAATCACATACTAGTGATCTTAGATTGCAACAATCTCCCCCTTTTGATGATGTAAAATAATGTTAGTTCATAGGAAAGATAAGTGTTATTTCTTCCTAAGCTTCCCCTCACTAGATGATGGATTTTAAAAATTTGAGAGGTTACAAACTAAATATTTAATTTAATTTTTCTTCTTTTTTTAAGATGACCAAAAAAGAATAAAAAAACATGAATACAAGATTATATTAAAAATAACATAACATACAATTAATGAAAATAGACATCTTCTCCCCCTTTTAACATCACCAAAAGTTGAGAATTATACAACCAAAGAAATAAAGTAGTACAAGAAGAAAAAAAAAACATAGCAAATAAAGGCTACTTGAAAGGTGGATTCTTATCATTTGGTGGTGGTGGTGGTTGAAAGAATGAATAAATGGATGCAAGTTAATGAGCTATCACGGTAAATCTTTTGCCAAACCATCGCATATCGTCCTCGTGATATCCTTCTTGTTGGTCAATGTGGTAGCCAATGCAAGTTTCAAGTTGGTCAAGCCACTGAATAATATCATCCTAAGGGTAGGCAGGGTAGGTAGGTGTAGTGGTGGTATTGGTGGTGCTAGTCCTCCTACAAGTGGAGTGTTCCCTTCTTCATCAAAATAAGGCTTAGTGTGTTCTTGCCTCTAATGTAAAAGAATATGGAAGGAGGCATTTATATAAAAGATAGGAAAATTATTAGGTGGAATAAGAGAAGTGAGTTGTATTTGGTATCGAGAATGTACCTTATGATATGTCCTAAGGCAATGTTTTGTTGATGTCGGGCACATGGATATTGAATAGTGGTCATGTTATAGATGTAGTCTTGAATCATTTCAGCTTCATCAAATTTGGTATCTAACATGATTAAGTAAGTGACTATAGAAAGAAATGGGGTTATATACATTTGATCCCTAGCATTGGGTATAATGGAAGATCGAAGGATGTGATGGATGATACAAGAATTCTGAGTTAGAGTTTCAACAAGGGGTTGGTCTTGGTTTGAGGGCATATTCCTAAGTAGTAGATTTATTGGTGAAGTTCAATCAAGCTCATTTGAGATCGAAGATTTGGGATGAGTTCCTTGGGTAGAGGGTCCTATGTGTTTTACTATATATGCTTTAGTTATTTCTACATTTAATATGTAAAAATATAAAGTCAAGGTGGTGAGTTTTAGATTTATCCTAAGGTTTTCTAAGAATTTATATAGGTGTTAAAAGTTAAAGGGGAAGGCCAAGGAAAGAAGAAACTTGAGAGCTATGGAGGCAAATAGGTTCAAAACCTAAAAATTCAAGGCTAGTTAGTTTAATATGAGAGATGGGGAGATTTTTTCCTCTTTCAACTTATGGTAGGCTTTTTCAATTATGACGGAGATAAATCGATCATCGAAATGACTAGACGAGGAGGAGCTCCCTTGGATCTCTCTGCTGCATTAGCTTCCACCGGTCATTGGATAGAAAAATTGAGACGATGAGAATTTAAAAGAAGTTGAGCAAGTTGAACCATTCAAACCCTCCAATTTATAGATTTTTTGACCAATCATATAGTACAATAGATATTCATACAGTACAATTAGAGCAATAAATTCATCAAGGCAACTTGTTAGAAAATGTAGTTTAATCATACAGTACGATCAATATTATACTATACAATTGTAAGGATACATGTTCGTTCTGAGGGGTCGTTCGTATGACCTTTGACAAAAAGTATAGTCACGAGCAAGTGTTCATAAAGTACAAAATTGCAATTATTATCATATCAACCGAGTTAAATTCATTCCAATCAAGTTTTACATGTGTATTGTACCATACGAAGGGAGGTATTTTATAGTATGAATGTCAATAATTTTGTACCAAACAGATTGAATTCTTTAACAGTTAGTGACATGTCGATCGTACTGTACGAGTAGTAGTTCAAACAATACAATGTGTATATCAATGAACAAATCTAGACCAACATTTAAATAAAGAGATGTGATTTGTACATTTGTAAAGATCATACAATACAATATGAACAAAAAGTTAAGAATTTTTGTGATTCAGTCAGACATGCGTGATGATCAGGAAACATCTTAAACTATTTTTTTTTTATTTTTTAACATAAATGATAAACAACATACATAAGAAAAAACACATACATAATAACCATTTTTTTAATTTAATAAAAACAATAAATAAAATAAAAATAGGTACACAAATAAACATATGGAGGTTAAAAAAATATATGAAGGATTGTTTGCAAATAGAATATTTTTTTTTTATTTTTTTTTTTTGGATTAGGCATGAATGTCTATAACACCCAATTTTGTTCTCGAGGTGCTAAAGGTATCAAAGGCTAGTGCTTTTATGAGTATATCTACCAATTGATCTCGTGTAACAATATAGTGTAACTATATATCTACCTTGGCTATATAATCTCTTATGAAGTCATGCCTAATGTCTATATGCATTGTCCGAGAGTTTTGAATTATAATTTTGGATATGCAATTGCACTAGTACTATAGCATATATTTGGGATGATTCCTACAAGTAGTCCAAGATCTAAGAGTTATTATTTTAGCCAAGAAACTTGAGCAACACAAATTCCTAGTGTTATATATTCTTCTTTAGCTATGGAAAGGGCTACTAAATTTTTTTTTTTTGTTGAACCAAAAAACTAAGGATTGCCTTATAAATTGATTAAGTTCAAGAAGTTATTTTCATATCTACCCTACTTCCTGCAAAATCAGAATCTAAATATCCTATAATTTTAAAAGAAGTGTTATGTCTAGGATACCATATTCCTAAGTTTAGGGTTCCTAATAAGTATATCATCTCCTACCCTTTTAGGAAGAGGGTTGTGTCTACACTAAGCTTAAAAAAGCCTCTATCTACTAGAAAAGTTCTCAACCTTTTATACTAAGCCCTGGGAGCTTGTTTTAACCCATATAATGCCTTTTTCGATTTAAAAGCATAGTTTAGAAATTATGATTTCTCAAATCTAGTGGGTTGCTTGACATAACATACTCTTTGATTACCCCATTTAGGAAGGAACTCTTAACATCCATTTGATATTAATTAAAAAAGTTCAAGAAAGAAAAGGCTAACCACACTCTTATGGCTTCTGGTCTAGATAGTGGAGCAAAGGTTTCCTCAAAGTCTATTCCTGCAACTTGGTTATACCCCTTAATAACTAGTCTGGCCTTATTTTATACTACTATTCCAAAGTCATTCATATTTTTTTTGAAGACCCACTTTGTTCCAACCACACTTTGGTCCTTAACTCTCTTGACTAATTCCCACACATCATTCCTAACTAATTATTTTATCCCTTCTTTCATTGCTAGGATCTAAAAATTCATTTCTTATGGCAAGATCTATATTGGTGGGTTCTATCATCGGGATAATTATAGAATGGCTACCCTCCTACCTAAGTCCATACCTAATTCTTACACCTTTAGATGGGTCTCCTAAGATCAAATTTCTAGGATGACTAAAAGAATATCTCTAGACTCTAGGCAATAACTCCTAGAGTTCTACTCTATCTCCTCTACGGTAATGGTTTCTACCCCCTGAATGTCCTCAACTTCTTCTTCTTCATCAGGTTTAGGTTCAGAGGTCTTATCTGATTCATCAAATACCATATGAATAGACTCTTATATTATAATAGTCCTTTTATTAAAGATTTTATAAGTTGTACCTATAGATAAAAGCCTAAGAAGATGCCTTCATCAAATTTAGGATCAAATTTTCCTAAGGGTGACTTACCATTGATTAAGCTAAATCATTTACATCAAAAAATATATAAGTGAGAAAGATTGGGTTCCAACTTATATGGAGTTCATAGGGTGTCTTATTAAGTTTGGATCTAACATTTACCCTATTTAAAACATAACATGTAGTATTCACTTCTTATGCTCAAAAATATCTAGTGATAGTGTA
>NW_021319225.1:422628-452837 GCF_001605985.2 Dendrobium catenatum
TAACAGGCATCACATAGATAGTCCTTAGTGAATTCTAACTTAGGTATGCCTTTAATTAGGCCATTTTGAGTGATATACCTAAGTGTTTTCATGCTCGGACAGTATAGTCTCCTATGTCATAGCTAAGAATCATTTATTATTATTTTTAAACATAAGGAGTTTGAATATTCACTATAATTCAAGTATAACACGTAAATATTGATCATTCATTTTCCTTTTAGCACAAGTTTATCATCTAGGCTAATCATGTATTTATTAGAAATAAATTTTATATCAAAACCTTTATCGTATAGTTGGTTAATGTGTAATAAGTTGTGGTTTAAACTGTCAACTAACTAAACATTTTTAATCATAAGGTGTATAGAGTTTCTAATTATACATGATCCCACCACTTTCCTAGTAGTTTTACCTCGTAATGTCATCATGACTCCTAACATGGCCTCCAGTGTGATGAGCTACTTCATACCACCAGTTATATGACACAAGCAACCATTATCTAGGAACGACATACTCTCATAAGACCTTTTGTGAGTGCACCCTTTATAATGTATTTTAATGGTTCGTTTTGGGAACCCAAGTGAGTATGGGTTCCACCTTATGCTTGAATGAATGAGATATATTTATGTTATGATGTGATGAATGCAATTTAGGCCTCCAAACTAAAAGTCTCCTACGGTGGATAGTGCAAGTGTGGGCGATATGCACTGAGATGCCATAAGAGTAATACCTAGCACTAGGAAATGGGTTCACTAACATATGTGGTTTATGGTGCCTCTTTCTAAGTTTATGTGATGGATGTTGTGCTGAGGAGTTGTACCACTGAGCTATTGAAGGTGGTGGTTTATTATTTTCCAGTGCAGTAATTTTTGGTTGTAAATATGTATTTACATTTGCATAGCTTGTCACTTTCACTTTTAATGCATGCTCTCTACTATTGAATAGACATGAAAGTTCATCTAAATCCTTACACTATAGGAAAATGAGTGATTAGTGGCAGAGTTTCTGACGAATCTATATATGACTGAAAATATGGCATTGGTACTGGCATTTTATGCGACGGTAATATTACGGCGGAGTTACCGGCAAAAATGATGCTGGTAATATTTCAACACCGATTATGCCAGTTTATACATTGTAATATGTAATCATACTATATAATGAGATGCATTTTACATCATAAATTTCTCTCATATGTACCGATGGATATGATGCCAGTCATTTTTAACACATTGAAATATTACTGTCGCGAAAATTCAATGGAAAGTCTTGCGACATCTAATTCGCCTAAAATATGTCAGTGGATGCCCTATTTCAAACCTGAGCCTATATGGCTTTTTATTTCATTTCACCACTGGCAAGACCATTTGAACTTCCATGAAGTTTGCCAATGCTGATCTCCTCTGTCTCTGGCGAAACATTACAATTTTCAGTAAAATCCACAGTAATTTTTTTGGTTTTTCATTTATCTTCTTAGTACTACTTTGCATAGAATGGTTAGGACCAAGTTTTATACATGATAAGATTGGAGTAGCTTCACTGATGCAAGGACTGTATGACCAAGTCTGTGGATGTTCGCTGCCTCTGTCGCCGACTTCATTTAATGTAAGATTTTATTTTTTCGTGTATTTTTTCATTAGACATTTGTAAGAGGATGTGCTAGGGTGTTTGCTTTTTGCTGATAGTATTATTCATACTGGGGGCTCAATTCAACATACTGAGCACATGGGATGTTTGATAATGAATTTTAAAAGTTTTTTAAAAATTTTCTATAAGAGAGATATTAATAGAATTCTATTACATAAAGAGATGCTGTGTAGAGAACCAACTCCTATTGAATGTCATAGTCACACCCATAAGCAATAGGAGGACCAACAATGGGTTGATCCACAAGAAAAGAAATGCCCATGTAATTATATGTGTTTAATAATTTTTATTTTATGTCTAAATAAATTGCTTAAATTTTTATTAAGTTTCACAGGAAGAGTATACACTACTTTCAGAGAGTCAGGCCGCAGCAGGTAAGGGTTCTTTTGGTAGCACTATAGAGTATTATGAGTACCACATATGGTTGCAAGACGTAGAAGGAATGCAACATGGCAGGATTTATGATTTAGGTTCACAAGCCCAAGCACAATAGGGGCTGATCTCTACTGGATCCAGCTTCATAGTAAGTTCACATGAGTCCTTAATAGTTAATAGATAATTTCCTTTTAAGCAGAGCTAGAACAAGTAAGGAAATCACAAGCTGATTGGCAAGTGCATTTGTAGGTGCATATATTGTTGTAGATCTAGGAGCAACACATTCAGTTGATGGATGAAATGCGCAAAATATGAGAGCAGATTAGTGGAAAAGTGGTAGCTCCAACGGAGGATGAGTCGATCGATTCTGAGCAGTTGTTTAGTTTTTTCAGTTTCATATGAACTTTTATTAGTTTTTGAATATTTCGTGAATTGTATGATGTTAATGAACAATTTGTGATGTTTTTGAATATTTTATGATGTTAATGAATAATTTATAATATTTAAGTTTATGTTTATGAGTATTTTGTGAAGTTGTTAAAATCTGTGCTATGGAAATCAGTGATGTTGAGTAGTTTTTCTTGCATATTTGTAATTTTTTGCACTGTGGAAATCTGATTGTTGCCTGGGAAGGTAATTTTTTTATATTTTCTACAGGTTTTTGGCCGATAAAACATCGGTAATTATCTAGAAATGATGATACAATGAATTCCATATTGATTTTCTACGTCTTTGTTATGCCGATATTTTCGGCGGATACTGTGTCGGTTATCTCCATCATTTAGGTTTCGGCATAATTAGCGACATTTGTTAGGTCAAAAATTCTAGCAGATTTCTACGCCTATAATTTTAGCGTATTTAACATTGGAATAACGAAATTCAAATCGACGTAACTAGTACCCAATTTTTTGCTGGTTATGCGCTTGAAAAGTACGATGAAAAAGATTTCGGTGTATTATTTATGGTGGAAAATTTTTTCTAATGCATTCAAAATTGGCGTATGAAAATCCATCAGAAATTTGATGGAAATGTGCTCTTTTCGTTGAAATTTTCATGTTACCCGCATATTCTATCCACCAGTAATGGCGAGTTCTTATGTAGTGTTAATTGCTTTTTCTAGCTCAATATGTGATGTTTTCAAGGAATTATATGTATTAGATAAATCAATATGTTTCTTATTTAATTTATCAAACTCATCAAATAAAATCATATGATTGCTATCTAAAGTAGAGTGCTCGGTAATTAGACTTGCATGCTCTTTTTGTAAAGTAGAAGTTCAATATTAAGACTAGCAAGCATTTTCTTAAGCTTTCTATACGAACCATGAATATTTTAAAAAATAACAAGTAATTCATCATAAGAGATTTGACATACCTCAACTTGATACAGATTATTATTAGCAATTAGATATAAATTTGTTACCTCTTTTTCTTCTTCTTCTTATGATGATTCTAAAGTAGAGTAAACCCAAAAGGCATTTTATTTCTTTTGCTTGCCCCCTTTGTACTTTAGTTTATCTTCACCCATTTATTTGATCGGATAAGTCTTTAAATTAAAAAAATCTGCTCAAAGGTGTTCTAGCTTTCTACACTCAAGGCAAATGTCATCAGACAAAACTTTAGTAGATTTGTGAACTTTACCTTTACTCTAGTAATTTTGATGACATTATTGTTTTGTTTTCAGAATGCCCTTGAACTGGCATGTCATCAATGATATTTTCTCATCCTCATCTATTGAAGAGTTATTACTATCAAAATAATTTGCTTTTAGTGCCACTGCTCTTTCCTTTTTCGTTTCTCCTACATCATTTTGCCTTTGATACACAACTTGATCGTAAGAAATGAATGCTCCAAGCAAATTTTCAATAGAGTAAATATTTAAAGCCTTTGATTTAGTAATTACAGTTATTTTTACATCATAAGAGCTAGGAAGACAACTTAGAATTTATTCACTTTTATATAATTTCATAGTTCTCTACCTAGTAAGGATGTTACTATCTATGTGAACCTAGGGTATATTTTAGGCACAATCACGTATGGTCTCATCCAGAAAAGTTTGTAGTCATACAAAAATAAGTTTAGCCTAGATTGTCTTACTTCACTAGTTCCCTTGTATGTGATACCTATCCCAAATCTCTTTTCTGGTAGTGCATGTAGAAACTTACATAGGGTCTTAAGATTTTAAGGTACAAATGAAATAATTCAAATACTTAGCATTCAACTCTATAAGTTCCCAATGCTTATTACTCCATTTATTAAAGGGAATATATATTTTAACACTATTAACAATATGTGTTGGAGGTGAGTAACCGGTCTAAATCATATGCCATATTGTATAGTCAATGGATAGTAGAAATGTAGACATGCAAATTTTCCATAAATCAAATGCATTGTTTTTTGAATAAAGATGGATGGGTTATTGAATAAACCTCTACAGTGCCACGATTATCAAAATGTTCAATTGATTATTTATCTCAAGGTTTTCTAAAATACTATTATTAGACCCCATTCTGAAACCACTTAAAGGTACGAGATGCGCCAGGAGGGGCCAGAGGGGGGGGGTTGATGAATTGGTGTTTTTAAAATAATCCTAAGCAGGAGTACTATTTTTTTTTCATGTTACTTGGAAATAATAAATTTTTATTTTTATACGCAGAAGATAACAAATTTAATATGTCTTGAAAAAAAAGTGATGATGAAATTCTTTTTATCATAATAGAACATAAATCTCAGAAATGTATCAAGCAGTTATATTACAGATGAAGTACAAACACACAGCATTTTATAGTGGTTCAGCAAAATCTTGACCTACGTCTACTCCCAAGAGTCCTTTACTCGGAGTATTTTACTAACACAAAGTTACTCTCCTTTTGCTCCCTCAACAAAGAGGAGAAGCCCATACAAAAATCTATTTTACCAACCTGGTCCAGCAGAGAACTAAAACTCCTTTCACAGGCAGAGAACCTTGAATCCTTTTTCTCCCACCTATTGAAGGAAGAGAACCTCGACGACCGACTAAGAAGCCTCTCTCCCTAGAGAACTCCCACATGACTCAACAAGGCAACAAGACATACAAGTGTGCAGTTAGCCAAGAAAAAGTGTATAGCTAGACTGGAGTAACTGTATGATTCCCCTCACATTCCTTTTCCATCACGCTCAAGCTCACCTTCTGCTTCCTCTAACAAATCTTGATTTTCTTCAAAAGCTCCCTCTTAGAGTTCCTACATCATCCACGTTCCTATCTTCACATTTTATTAGAAAAATGGTTAAAGAATTATTATTATAATAGGCTCTAAGATACCCTAAAAATTCAAGTTAACCATTATAGCTCGTACATTATGATCCATGTTTGTATAGTACATTCAGTTCAAAACTAGTCTTGTATAGTACGAAGGAGAATGAACAATTCACAATTTTTAACACATTTTATGGTATAATCTTGAGATTGTCTAGTACGATCTATTATATTTCCTTTGTTCGTACGGGGCGAAACTTGGGATGACTGAAAGCCATCTCTGTTAATCATCCCGTACTATTTTGTTTGTATAGTACGATTAGGTAATTTCAAGTAGTTCATCTAGTACGATATTAATATCGTACTATATTATTAGAATATCATTCTTTTGTTTGGTATGAACTATGGGATGACCAAATTTCATCTATATTATTCATACAGTATGATAAGGATCGTACAATATGAACATAAATTATTAATTAACCCTTATTCAATTTTCTAATTATGAGGGTTAATTTTAGCAATATTTTAAATAATTTTATATTATGTTTGTAATCTTACAGTACAATACTTTAAAATTCAAATTTAAAAATCTTACTTAAATTAATCTCATAACTAAGGTTTTCATATCAAAATAAATTATGCAATATGATCAAGATCAAACAGTATGATGAGTTCATAGAAACTAATCTTCGAATTAGTCGTTAAGCCTATTCTAAGATAACATATAATATAATATAAATGAAAATCATACAGTACATTTTGTCTTTAAAAAATTTATTTTATTTTAAAAAAATCTCCACCTATGTGTGTGTTCATGGTAACACAATTCATATACACTCTTTTGTGTCCATACTGAATAAATAAAAAATAAAGAAAATAGAAATTACATACTCTTTCACATCCTATGTTACCTAGTCTTGAGCGGTGTGTATTTTACCTGAATTATTAGTGCTCATGGACAAAAATAACAACTAAAATATTTAAGGAAGAAAGTAATAATTCAGTTAATATTAATTTACATCATCAAAATCATAGACTAGAGATCCTGGATTACAACAAGGGGAACCCAATACCACTATTGACTTGATCTAATTGGGATAGGAAGGGAGTTTAGCTTAAGGTAAACCCCTCTTTGGACATTTCGGTCAAGTCGAATGGCTAACCCATGTGGGCATAAGTCATAAATCTGTAAGAGGGTCTCTTGAGGACCCAATGGGTCACCTCATGGTTTTAATGGGTTTGGATAGAATTTGGTCAAGTGGATTGAAATGGAATAAGTGAATAGAATGTTTGGTCAAACTTAGTTGACTTGGTCAACAAAGTCAACCTAGGGTCAGGGGTTGGGTCCATTGAGTTTAAATTAATCATATGAACTCAATGGAGTTGGTTTCAACTAAAGGGGAGCCTATTTGGTTTCAAAAGGGTTCAGATGCCTCCTCCATATCATCATTAGGGTCAACCTCCTCCCATTCAGAATCCTCACACACATCATTTTATTCATCATTACCTCCTCTAAATATTGGATTCTTACTTCTTGAAACTGACTTGCTTCATAAATGATCTGTAATAGTATTAATTATTGTAATGTTAGTTGTCGTTATTGACTCTTAAGAAGGTTTCATCATATGCATTCTTGATTTGAGATGTTGAATGTGAGCTTTAAAGCTCCTATACTCCTTTCCACATAGAGCATAACTATATAACATAGGTGCTTCACTTGTCTTTTTTATGTTCTTCGGCTAAAGCTAATTGTCTTTTCATGAGGGTGTGGAAAAAGAGCCGTTTTAAAGAAAGAGAGTCTGGTTTTATTGAGAGAGAAATAGTATTTTTGAAATTTCTTACTTCCCTCATCTTTCTTTTTTGGTTTGGGTGTCAGTTGATCATCGTCCCTCTGGCATCTTCTAGTGCATATGATGGAAGACAATCTCTTAACAACATCTGGTTACTGGGTAATTTTTTGATATTGTTTTAGGGTCTATGCGTGATCTTCTTCTAAAGTTTTTAATAAAGGTTTGAGCGGTCAATCTTTTATTTGTTTTCATAATAAATTATTCAAAGACCTTTGATTATTAAATAATAAGAAAATCTCAGCTGTGGTGGGTAAAGGTAAAGATTTGATGATTGAAGAGGGGTTCAAAAGTAAAAAAATGTCTAGCTGCAAATCCATAATTCAAGGAGTTGTTGTAAAATTTGATTATGAATCTTCTTCTTCATATGGTTTAAAAATTTATGCACATAAGTTTTATAATTCCATCTCTCTTCCTGCATCTCCGACTAATTCTATTTTTCAGAATGTATCTTCGTTGGATTATCAATTTAGTGAGAATGCAGAGAAGGTTTTTGATATTATTCCTTAGAAGGTTCCTTCTTTACCTTCGGATGATCATGAGAAATTCCATCAATGTGCTTATGGAAAAATTAATTTTATGAGTCAAGAGAATAAAAAATTACTTGCTCTTGTTAAGGAAATTTCAGTTGGAAATGCAATGCTAACTCTATGGACCCAAAAAACAAAATATTAGAAATGACAATTCAGAGTTGGGTTCTTATCTTACGAAGGATGGGAAGGCAGTAATGTTGAATTTATGAAAACGAGTAAGAGAGTACAAGGAAGTTGGAGAATTCTCTTGTTGTCAAGGTGTTTGGTGACATTATCCCCTTTAATGTGATATGCTTTGAGTTTAGAAGACAGTGGACTCGATTTGGAAAATTTCACATAACAGGGTTGGGCATAGAATGAGAGTTGTGTTCATTTGATGAATATGTAATCATGGATTTTATTATATTGGAAGGACCTTGGTATGTTAAGGGACATATTATCAGTATTGATAAATGGTCTCCTATATTCTCTCCATCTTTTCTTAAAGGGTTATGTACTCCAGTGTGGATTAGGATGCCTAATCTACCTTTGTAGTGTTAAGATGATATTAATGTATCAGAAATATCTTCTCAAGTCTGTAAACCTTATTTGTTAGATGGGAATATGTTTTAATGGGGAAGGAGAGAGTTTGCTAGAGTATGTGTTCGAATCCTGTTGGACAGCCAACTTCCCTTAGGTGTTTGGATGGAAGGGTGTTCGGGAAAGTATTTTCAAAAATAGAATATGAGTTTGTTTCTAAACTTTCTTTTGAGTGTGGTAAAATTGGGCATTTTAAAATAAGTTGTCCTAAAGTGAATTTTGAGATGGCTAAGAATGATGTGGAACCGGTGTTATCCAAGGATAATGAGGTCCACGCTTATAAAGAAGAAGGTGCTAATAGTGGTAATGATGATATTAGTGCTAGATATGGGCTGTGGTTACATGTAAATTATGGCAAGAGAAGATTTAAATATGATGATATGAGTTTGAAGAAGCAGAGTGGGATTTCCACTACTAGTAGGAAAGTTCCAGCTTATATAGTAAGGAAGAATCCTCTTGTTAATTCTAATGTAGATACTGTTCAGGTTTAGAAAGTTGAAATTAAACATGGGTCTTCATCTATTCAGCTTGCAGTGTTGGATGTTATTCTGGTCTAGAAGGATGATTGTGGTGTTGGTGAGAATCTTGTTGATTTACCATCTAGTACTACTGTGGATTCTTGACGTGACGAGTGTGTGAAATATTTATCTTCTTATGGAGTTATGATGGTTAATAAATTTGATTTACTTTTTAGTTTGGAGGAGTAGGGAGGTTCTCAGGAAGATGAGTTGGCAGTCAATTCAAGTAGTATTATGGAGGAGGTGGTGTTTTCTCCTATTGAGGGGAAGCACAGGTCATCTGGGATAAATGTGGTTAGAGTTGGAGTAGGTGCAGGGGGTGTGGTTTTTTAGGAGAACATTGGGAAGGAGAAATTTAATATTTTCAAAATGATGTTGTTAATGATTGTAGTTTATCTAGATATAAAGTTAATCATCAAAAAGAGCTAAAATCTTTGGGATCTGGTAATACAATTACTCGAAGTAGGAAGAATGAAGTTGGAAAGAATAAGAGGAATGAGGGTCCTTCCCTTGTGATCTCTTAATGACTTATTTTGGTTTTTGTAATAATAGAGGGGATAAGAAGAAGGTGGCCTCTTGATATCGTAAGGGGTTCGTTAAAGATCATGATTTGATTTTTGTTGGGCTTGTTGATACAAAGGTTTCTTCGATTGATAAGGTACAAATAAATTGATTCTATGGAAAAAATTTGGATTTTTTTCTAGTCCCTTTAAATGGATTATTGGGTGGATTAATGGTCTTATATAGTTCTTTTTTGGCATCATTCTCTATTATTAATATTTCTTCTTAATATATTATTTGCAAGCAGAATGTGACTAATAAAGGAAGTTTGGTAATTTGAACAATGTATGGTAGTAGAGACATGTTTAGAAGAAGATATTTATGGGAGTGCTTGGAGTTGAATTCATCCAAGGATCTTCCTTTTGTAATTTGGAGATTTTAATTATATTTTGTTACAAGAGCATAAAAGAGAGGTGGGGAGCGGTGGGGAGGGGGGAGGGGGAGTTTGTTTTATCTTAAGGTGCAAAGGACATGAAGATGTTTCAAGAAAATTATATTCCAGACTACCAAAGACTTTAAAACAGATTAGATAAGGGTTTTTTATAATACAAGTCTATACCTTTTTCTTTTTTTCTTGAGTCTTAGATTGTGTGATTGAAATTGGGTAACCGTGTACACACATACTAGGGGAGTGAGTCAAAACTTATATTTTTAAAACTAATCATATTGTACGATGATTAAATTATACTGGAAAATTTATCGTGAGTGTTCCTCTAGAAAGAAGTTAATCAAATCATGCCTTGAAAATTTCTTTTATACTATTCATACTTTATAATGTTACATTCATACAAACGATGTATAGAGTATGAAATAGATACATACTAGTTCATCTTGAATGAACTCACCATTTTTTGAACTGATCTTACTGTATGAATTTAGTTTCTACAGACAATGTCCATAGTACTAAATGGGTGTGTACCAGTTCATCGCATACAAACAGGTAAATTTTTTAAATTGTGCATACTGTATGAAATTAGTTTTGTACATATGACATCCAGAGTACAAAATATACTATTCCATATTCATACCATACGAAGCATGATTTGATTAAAACAATTTTTACTATACGATGTAGGGTTTGTATAGACGACGATCAGAGTACAAAATGGGATCATAGGAAATTGTAACAGATGAACTTATTCAATTTTGAACTATTCTTACTGTTTGATGTCAATTCATAGATATGACTAATAGAGTTTGAAAATAGTTCATCCAAGATCGTACAAAGATTTTTTGAACTATTCATACGTACGAAGTACGATCATACAGTATGATCTAAGATGGTTAAATTGAAATTTTTAGTTTTTTTGGATGGTTTTTCTATCTTTCATGTGTAAGATTCCTAAAAACTAACTGACACAACTCCTACTATGAATTTCTTTTTAGAACGCACTTGGAGAGTGTTTGGGAGAGGGTCTTGCAATTGGAGAGTGAGAGGTCTCGTAAGAGGGATTTGTTAGGGGATTCATAAGGGTTCCCAAGGATGAGGATCTCTGCTTATTCTTCAAAGTTCTTTCATAATTTATTGAAGACTTTCGAAAGGACACTAATACTCTACCAACACAAGAAGGTGTGAAAGGACATTGGTTCTCTACCATCACCAGGAGGGTGAGAAAGGATGTCGGTACTCTGTGGACACCAGGATGGTTTGAAAGGATGTCAATTCTCTTCCATCACCTAGAGGGTCAGAAATGATGCTGGTACTCTACCGCCACTAGGAAGGTATGAAAGGACATGTATTTTTTATCATCACTAGGAATGTGGGAAAAGAGGATGGTACTCTACTGCACTGAACTATTTATACTATCACATATTGAACTTGAAAATTATTTTAAAATATTTATAAATGAATTTGATCATATAGGGCAATGTTTAAAAGTTGATCATTAAGTTTTAGAAAGTAAAAACTCATATCTTAAAGAGAAACTGAAAGCTCATGAGGAAAACAAGATACCACCCACACTTAAACAATTTTCAAATCTTTATCCAAAAACTAAAATATCAAAACCTAGAAAAAGATAATATAATACACTTAGATTGGTAAATCTTTTTCTTGGAGTCAAATGTTTTTCTGGTGGAATAATTAGCCATATTTCTCACACTTTCACTATTCATAATAAATCATATCTAGTGTGGAGACTTAATATGCATAATTCACAGTATATAAAACATACATATAGATTATTTTTGTCGAAAGGTGAACCCAAAATTGTTTGGGTTCCCAAGTCTAACATTTGATCATTTTCTAGAATCGCTCTCATACAAGACTACGTGAGAGCATTTAGTACCTAGACAGCTAATGTTTGAAGCATATGACTGGAGACATGACACAATTCATAATGTTGGAAGCCAAGAATGGAGGTAAGGTTACACTAGGAGATAATACCATAAGGAGTCTGGTAGGTATAGTTACGATTGGTAAAAAGAATAATTTTTTCAATGAAAATGTCTTATTGGTATAAGATTTAAAGCTTAACTTATTGAGTATTAGTCAGCTATGTGATAAAGGTTTTAGTGTAAAAATTTTTGCCACAAGCTACTTATACTTTATATCTCAAAAAAATTATTGATTAATCAAGGTTATGCCAAAAGAGATTTTGTCAGGAAAGCTTGAAAAATCTTAGGAAGATTACCCAAAAAGTGTTAGTTAAAGGTATACCTAAACTAAACTTCTCTAAGGATCACCTGTCTGAAGCATGTCAATTGGGAAAATAGGTGGACTTCTCCTTTCATTCCATTAAGGATCTTAGAACTAGTAAACCATTAGAAGTCATACATATGGATTTTTTTGGAATGGTTGGCTCTGTAGGTCTAGGAGGTAAAGTTTTTGTATTCGTAATAATTGATGATTTTTTTACATTTACTTGGGTTAAGTTTTTTTTTATAAGAGTGAATTATTTGGGGAATTTAGAAGCTTTTCTACTTAGATTTAGATGAAATTAGGGTGTGAGATTTTATCAATTCAAAGTGATCATAGAGCATAATTTGAAAATAAAACATTTGAAGATTTTTGTAAAGAATATAATATTCATCAAAATTTTTTAGCACCTAAGACCAATCAGTATTATGTGGTTATCGAAAGAAAGAATAGAACATTAAAAAAAATGATAGAGCCATGTTGGTAGAATACTCACTTTCAAAATATTTTTGGGCTGAAGTAGTTAGTGTTACAATCCATGACCCCTAGTCTGAGGTTTTGATGATGATAAATAATGTTGCTTTAAATTACTATTCATTAAATAATTTTCATTTCTACTCTTATATATGACTACTAACATTTTAGGGAGATCACAAGTTACTCAGGACAACAAGAAGACTCAAGACTGGGAAGAGTACGAGTGTGAGTTTATAACATTATAATTTATTATTTTGTTTTTCTTTTCTTGAGTCTGGCCATAAATTATATGCAAGACTTAGCAACCATGCACCCATATAGGGGGATAGAGTCTTAAAAATGAAGAAATTTTTTTCTCTATTAATCATACTGTGCGAGTTTATATTGTAATGTATGATCTGATAGTAATGTAACGGCAACCTCTGAACAAGTCGTACTGTACGATTACTATCGTACTGTACAAAGTGTTTCTGATTTAAAAAACCCTAGTCGCCAGATTAATTTAAGTTTAATACAAAATTTTGAATGAATCATAATTTACAAATATATTATACTATACGATAGTTTTTTGAATGCTTACTTAAATTAACACTGAGATTAGTGCGTAAATCAAGGATTAATTTTTGACTGGTTATCATACTGGATGACTATGTTTGTACTATATGATCAACCAAGGCTATTTTCGATTATACTGGACTTCATACTGGATGATACCTTGATTTTGACTAATTATACTATACAATGTGGCTCATACCATACGATGTACAGAGATGAGTTTATCCATCCCAACAATCATCCTGTACAAAAAGAAGAATTTTATATATAGTATTGTACGGGTTTTTATTGTATTATACTATAGTATTCATAACTTTTTCCTGTTCGTAAACCTTTATACTATGACGAATGTTATTTGTACTAATCTTATGGTATGATATGGAATCATATTGTACGGTCATAACAGCTAAATTAAAATTTTAAGGGTTTCTTGGAGCCATTTTTAAGTATCAAAACTTCTTTTTTTGAGTATGACTATGAGAGAGGAACAATGATTAGAGAATTAATCCTTGGGAGAGAGCTCATGAGAATATTTTAGGGTTTGTGAGAGGAAGGAGAAGGTGGGCTTATTGACAGAGAAGGAGTGTGAGGGAGATAACACGGTTACTCCAAGCTTGCTGCACTTTTGCTTCCCTTGTGGCCCGAGAAGTTATTGTGGAGGTTCTCTAAGGGGGATACTTTTCTACTTCTATGTCCTCTAAGGTACTCTGCCTTCTACAGGAGGGATAAAAATGAGAAGGTACGCTGCCATTGTAAGGAGGGTGACAAAGCACTTAGCACTCTGCCATGTCGGGTTGGTGAAAGTGAGGTTTGTAAGTGCTTCTCTGCCTTGCTGTGGGGGAAAAAGGAGAACTATTGTTGAGTAGTGAAATTCCCGGAGTGGAGGACACCAATGAGTGGATGTAGGTCAAGTGACTGAACCAGTATAAAATCTCTGGTGTGATTTTTCCTTTACTGCTTTATATTTAAGCTTGCATTTTATTTTCATTAAAATTGCTTGGTGAAAATCATTGTAAAATTTGTTGTTGCAAATTGTGTTTTAAGCACTAGCTTATGTATTATTTAATTTTCTTCTTTAAATTTTTAAAAAACATAAAAAATATTAGAAGTCCTGTTTAGGATTTTTTATTGCAACAATTTTCCAATTCACCCCCCCCCCCCCCCCCTTGGTGCATCTCATACTTTGAAATGATTATTAGTTAGTACGGCTTGTTATGTTCTGAATATGGTGAACATTTTATAAAAAATAAACAAGACACCCTATAAACTTCTTAAGGAAAGAACACCTAATCCGTCATATTTTCATATTTTTGGATGCAAGGTGTTCATTCACAATAATAGTAAAACACATATAGGAAAATTTGATCCTAAATCTGATGAAAGAATTTTTTTGGATATTCTAGTGTTAGCAAATCCTACAGAGCTTTTAACAAGAGAACTTTGGTAGTTTAGGTGACCACACATGTAGTGTTTGATGAATCTGGCATTTTGGAAGAGCCAAGGTTGGAAGATGATCATATTAAAAATATCTCCTAAGGAATTGAAATGACAAATTTAGAAGAGAATGTTGGATTAGAAAACCCTATTCTTAGAGATTGGAGATTTTCTATGAATCACCCAAAGGAATTTATTTTAGGTCAACCTAGTGAGGGTGTTAAGACTAGACATAGACTTAGCAAAAAAGTGAACCATTCTACCTTTATATTGATGATTGAACGAACTAATATAAATCAAGCTCTTTTGGATGAATTTTGAATTTTGTCTATACAGAAAGAATTAAATCAATTTGTAGTAAATTATATTTGATAATTAATTGAAAGGCCTAAGAATCAAAGTGTTGTTGTAACTAAGTGGGTGTTCAAAAATGAAATGAATGACTTAGGAGTTATGATTATAAATAATACAAGATTGGCGGCAAAGGGGTATAATCAAATAAAATGGATTAAATTTTAAGAAACTTTTGCCCTTACAGCCAGACTTAAAGCGATAAGGGTTTTACAAGCCTTTACCTATTTTTAAGGTTTTAAATCATATCTAATGGATTTTAAGAGTGTATTTCTAAAAACGATGATAAAAGAGGATGTTTATATTAAGCAACCTCAAGGGTTTAAAAAATTCAAATTCTTAAATAGTGTGTTTAAATTGATAAAAGCATTATATGGACTAAAATAGGCACCTAGGGCTTAGTATGAGGGGTTAAGCATTTTCTTATTATAAAGGTTATTTATAAAAGGAAGTGTGGAAACCACTCTCTTTTTCAAAATGATAGGAGATGGCATACTCATTATTCAAATATATGTTGATGATATCTTGTTTGGATCTACCAATAAAAAGCTTTGTCTAGATTTTTTAAAAATAATGAGTAGTGAATTTAAAATGCATTTGATGGAAGATTTGAGTTATTTTATTAGTTTATACAAAAAGCAAAATGAGAAAGGAACTTTTCTTAGTTAGTCAAAATATATATTAAGTACATCCTCAAGAAATATGAAATGGATAATGCTAAACTAGTGACTACACCTATGAGCTCGTTAGTTCAGTTAAGGACCCTAAAGAAAAATCTGTTAATCAAATGAAATTTAGAGGAATAATTAGATCATTGCTTTACTTTACTACTAGAAAAGAAGATATCTTGTTTAGTATTTATTTTTGTTATAGATTTCGATCTATTCTAAAAAAACTACATTTAACAACATTTAAAAGAATTATGAGATATCTTTTGGGAACTCAAAACTTAGGGATTTGGTATCCTAACCAAAGATCTTCTTTAAACTAATTGGATATTCTGAATCTGGTTTTGTAGGATGTAGCATTGATCTGAAAAAGTACATCTAAAACTTGCCAACTTATAAGAAACTCTTTGGTTTCTTGGTCTAGCAGAAAATGAAATTTAATAGCCCTTTCTTCAGCTAAAACACAATACATTGCCTTAGGAAATTGTGTGGCGCAAGTTCTTTGGCTAAAATAACATTTGATTGACTTAAAATTTTCTATTTGCACTATTTTAATTTTTTATGATAATACGAGTGCTTTTTTTATTTTAAAGAATCTTATTCAATATTCTAGAATCAAACAAAATCATATTAGGCATCCCTTCATTAGAGATCATATGGCTTATTGAGAATTTGAATTTCAACATGTTGCTACTGAGAATCAACTTGTTGTCATTTTTACAAAACCACTAACTTTTGACATGTTTAGCACCTTAAGAACCATGATTAGGTGTAATTAATCTAAATGTTTAAATTGAATATCTGTAAATTTGTTTTCTAATGTATTGGTGTGTTTGTTTATTTTCTTAGATTATTTTTTAGAGTTTGTATGTTTGTGTGTCTTTATTTTATTTATTTTTATTTATTTTTCTTTCTTTAGTTATATATTTTATGTTTTTATTTTTACTGGTAGCATGTTATCGAATCTTAAGCGATTGGTGTTTGTAAAGGTTCTTTGTTTATCATGTCTTGTTTTAAGTGTTTTCTTCGTACTATACTAAATTTTTTTGTAATGTATGAATTTTGTAGCATATACAAGATATTTTTCTATGTTGAGCATGAATGACAGAGTTTTTCAATGTATATCATATTTTAAGAGGTCATCATTGTCTGTACATTTTAGACTTTTTCAAATGTACTATTGGGGGTAATTTTTCAAACGTTCAATTATGTTTTTTCAAATTGTACGATGAAATTTATTTCGTATGTAAGATCACGTTGTCAATATCTCATGTGGAAAAACCTAACCATCATAAAATGATCTTTAATTTTTTTATTATCTTAGACAAACAGGTGTTTGTCTATACGATCATTTAGTCAAAATGCTTATACAAAATGACACATCGAGATTCGCATTTTATGAAAAGTTGTTTCATTTTTGGCCATTTCTATTCTTATTTATGAAATATGTTTTGTCCTGTACGATTTTAAAATCATACGTATGATCAAAATTTTATATTGTATGATAGGTCTTTTTTCTTTAAATTGAAGCATCTTGGATATCTTTTTTCCTCACTATCTCATTTATTTTTAAACCTTCTCAAGTCCAAACCTTTCGAATGTCCAGTACTAGCAAATGACCTCACAGTTCTAAGGGCTTATCCTCTCGATCTAGTAGAAATGACAACTTTGTCTCTAAGAAAAAAGAGGAAGCTTTTAATAGGTATTTTACATCCAAAATAACCCCTTCTTAACTCATTCAAAGTAATATCAACTTTTTTTTTCATTCCCCTATTTGCCTTAACCCAATTTTCCTTTATCCTTACCCTGATTTATGCGTACCATCATGAAACTTTTCAAATTTTCCTTGCAAATATGAAGGTAAACAAAGATCACACTAAGATTACCCCCTTCATATTTTACCAGTGTGTAGAAATCAATAAGGAAGATCTAGGGAACTTCCTTCACCTTAGAACCCAAGGAGTTAAAGCGCACACCTTAAACTCTAGAGCATATTTTGATTGGTCATAAATAAATAAGACTCTTAGAGGCATCTCCCCGGTAAGCTATCTTCCTCATATGTACACTCTTATTTAGAATGTCACGATTATCCAGCATGTCTTGAGAACCTCTATCATTCCCATAGATGGCGATCTTATAAATCTGACTCCACTTTTTTCTTACATACTTGATAATGACTGAAACTCCTTTGATGAAGCCCAACTTATTATGTGCAAAATTTACAAACTTTTTGATATTGAACTTCCTCATAATAAGAGGAAGAAAAATGTGTCTTTATGACACTTAGTTGCTTGTCTTATAAAAAAAGTATAACCTAATCTATCCTAAACCACCCATTAAACTTTCCATTTTATTCATCGATACCACTTTTCGGGCACTCTTTGGTCGGGATCTGAGGGAGAAGATTCCTAGAGAGAAAAAGGAGCCATAGCTCCAGCACCTGTACCTGCACTTAGACCCGACCAAAATTTCTACCAAGAAATTGTCTAGATTTTTTACAGACAGTAAACTCATTTTGATCAACACATTGATGTATTTGAGAATCACATGAATCTACATGATGTTAGATACAACGAGGACATTGGTTAGATCTGAGGGAAATTTCACTCGGTTAACACTAATGTAGATATGATCAAAAATTACTTTATAATGTTCAAACCTCCACTACCTCCAGATCAAAGCCTATCAGGATATTAGTTATAATTCTATGTTGTAGTTGTTGATGAGTTTTTGTATTTGTTGTTGAGATTTTTTTCTATAATTTTAGTGATTTCATGTGTTAGTGTCTTCGTATTATTATTCTTTGATTTTTAAGATGATGTAATTTTAAATGAAAAATATGTTTGTATGTGTTTCAAAAGATGAAAGAAATGATGGAATGTTGTATTGACGTGCATTGAAAGTTCACTTCTTAAAATATTTATATTTTTAGAGAAAAATCATTTATAGTTTATCTCTAGAATGGAATTTTGAATTATTTTGCTCTTCAATTTAATTTCCTCACAAAATTTCATTTATTAAAATTTTAAATTACATTATGACTAGACATAAATTAGAAAATCAATTTCATCTTCTTATAGACAAGTATTACTTAGCTATAATTGTTGCATGATTGATGTCTTTTTTTTCAATATATTAATTTTTATTAATTATTCAAATTAGAGTTAAGATTTATTGATATTGGAAAGATCTAAAATATCAAAAGATGCACAAAGCCCGCCAAAACTTGAAAAGATGCACAAAATGTAGCACTTGTTTAGAAAAGAGGTGCAATGTTCGCCAAAGTGAAAAGAGGCACAAAATAGAAATAATGCACAAAGTGTTCCACAAAAGAAAAAAAGATGTGAAATGTCACCAATCAAAAAATCTATATTGTTCTTTTCTTTCTCATGCTATCTCTTATCCTAATCTACATAATTGACAATAATCTTCACTATTAATTTATAAACTAATTAGTCTTTATTTTGTGAATCCAATATATTTTTTTTATTTTGATTTGCCTAGAATGAGCAATGAACTTGATTGACATTTTTTATCGTAGTTGTTTTTTCATTTAAAATTTAATTTTTTAATTTTAGCATTAAAAAATTAATGTTGTATTTGCAATTAGTTTAAATTTTTCTTTTTTATCAACTATTTTGATTCATCCATATAAACTTTTCATTTCAAGATGTACTTCCATTTTTGTTGTTTTCAAAAGAGGAAGTCATTAGTTATTATTTGTTATTTTTTAATTGTTTGATGTATGTTGTTTGGTTTTTGTGTGCATATATGTGATGTATTATGTTAATGTGTCTATGTTTTATTCTTTTTTTTTTTTTGGTAGTTTTTGTTTCTTTTCAATTTTAGGTTTGTGCTTTTAGTAGTTATGGTTTCTTTTTAATTTTTTGTTTGTGTTTTTTATTTTCATTGGAACCCCTTATTTTAAATTGGTCATTCAATTAGGAAGAGCTTAGGAAATCATATTAGAAGATTGTCCTAAGTGTTCCTTCAAAATGAAGTAAATTGAATCATGGCAAGGAAAATTCTTTTATATTGTTCATATTGTACGAAGTTGGATTCATATATATGACGTCTAGAGTATGAAATGGATATGTAATAGTTCATCGTGAATGAACTAACCATTTTTTGAACTGATGATATTATACAAAATTAGTTTTGTATAGACGACATCCAGAGTATGAATTGGGTGCATATTATTTCATCCCATAAGAACAAGTAAATTTTTTGAACTCTATAAATTTATTTTCATATACATGATGTCCAAAGTATAAAATAAGATCATCATATTCATACCATATGAAGAATGATTTCATTAAAAAAGTTTGTACTATACAACATGGGGTTCATACAAACAATGATTAGAGTATAAAATGGGATCGTACAACATCATACCAGATGAACTTGTTCAATTTTAAACTTTTCATACTATACGATGTGAGTTTGTACATACAACTAACACAGTACAAAATCAGTTCATCTAGGATCGTATAAGGATTTTTTGAACTATTCATACATATGAAGAATGATCGTACTATATGGTCCAAGACAGTCAAAGTTAATTTTTTAGTTTTTTTGGATGATTTTTACTTTCCTTCATATTTAAGAGTCCTAAACACTTACATACACAACTCCTATTGTTATTTACTTTTGAGAGTGCACTTGGAGAGTATTTTCGAGAGTGTCTTGGGATTGGAGAGTGAGAGATCTCTTAAGAGGGATTTGAGAGGGAATTCAAAAGGTTGCCCAACGGTGAGGATCTCTTGCTTGTTCTTCATAGTTCTTCCTTACTTTCTTAAAGTCTCCTAAAAGAATATTTTGAAAGGACACTGGTACTTTTCCAACACGAGGAGGGTGTGAAAGGATGACGGTTCTCTGTTGTCACCAGGAGGGTGAGAAACGATGCCAGTAATTTGCCGACATAAGGAGGGTATGAAAGGATGCTGGTTCTCTATCATCACTAGGAGGGTGATAAAGGCTTTCGTTACTCTGCCGACACCAGTAGGGTGTGAAAGGAGCTCAATTCTCTGATGTTACAACGAGCGTGAGAAAGGATGAAGGTACTCTACTGCACTAGGGTTTGATGAAAGAGAGGTTATTATAATAACTTCTCCGCCTTGCTAAGGGAGTAAAAGGAGAGACACTTTGTTATAGTGCAATACCTAAAGAGGGAGTCTTCCGGGAGTGGTAATAAATTTAGTTGGACTGAACCACTATAAAATTTTTGTTTTCTTTTCTTTGAGTGCATTTCTATTTTCTATAAGTTTTTATTTTCTGGTTCAAAAAATACTTTTGAGAAAATTTATCATTGTGATAAAATCTAAAATAAATTTTCTCATTTACTAAGAGAATTTTTAAATTACCTATTCACCCCCCTCTTGATTTGCATTGGGGCAAATAATTAGGTCTAACAACCTATTCAAAATTTTAGAGTTTAAAGTTCAAAATATCTTTAAGATCTTTGTTTTTCTTGGAGTAAAGCCAAATTAAAGAATTTTAATGTGTTGAAGGATTCTTTGAACAAAGAAATATTTGAATTACAATTGAAGAACGCTGAAGGTAAATTTCCTGAAGAGAAATTTTTGTTTTGAGAGCCAAGATTAATAAACTTATTATTACTCTTACTCGACTAAACACTTGGTGGAAGCAAAGGGCAAAAGCAAAATGGATGGACGGGGGAGATTCGAATACTTCCTTTTTTTCATTATTTTGTTAATACTAGGAGGAATACAAATTATATTAAATAAATCAAGGATGTGAATGGAGCTTTGACTGAGAATTTGGCAGTGGTTGAGGATATTATCATGGGTTTTTCAAAGGCAAATGGTGGGAGAGGCATTGTGTACTTCTTGGCTGGTTGAAACCAATTAAATCAATTGGTGAGGATGATAAAATTAAACTATTGCAGTCCATGACACCTAGCCTGAGATTTTGAAAATGAAAAATAATGTCGATTTGAATTATATTATTATTCATTAAATATTTTGAATTTTTATCTTATCTGTGAGTACTAATATTTTAGGGAGATCACATATTACTCAAGACAACTAGAAGATTCAAGACTAGGTAGAGTAGGATCTGAAGCCTATAACACTGTAATTTTCATATATTTTTTATTTTCTTGAGTCTGGCTAGAAAATGTATGCAAATTGAATAACCATGAACACACATAAGGGAATAGCTTTCTTTTAAGTGAATTTTTTTCAACTCTCTGTAGATCATACTGTATGATTTTAAATTGTACTTTACAAACTACTGCGGCTCAATAGCTAGTTGTGAACTCATTGTACTGTACGATCATGATCGTATTGTGTGATGTATTTCTAATTTGAACCCCTAGATGCTAGATTAATTTTAGTAAATTTTAAATTATAAATTTTTAACTGATCGTACTATAAGATCAAATCATACAGTATGAATTTTTGAATACTTACTTAAATTAACCCACGTGACTACTTAATTAAATCAAGGATTAATTATTGATTGGTAATTATATTGTACTACCCTATTCATACTGTATGATTAACAGAGGCTACTTTTTATCATCTTGAACATCATATCGAACAATTCCTTGACTTTTGAACTAACCATACTTGATGATGTAAACATCATACTGGATGACCATAAGCTTTTAACATATCATACTATACGAAGTGGATCATACCAGATGATGAACAGAGATGAGTTACGAAGCATTCATTCTATACGAATAAAAGGAAAATAATATATCATACTAGATGATGTTGAATCGTACTATATGATGTTATTTATAAAAATTACCTGTTTGAACCCCTTCATACCAGTACGAAGGCTATTTTGAACTGATCATATTGTACGATCTTGGATCGCACTGTGCGAACAAAAATAACTTTATTTAAAATTTAGAGTTTCTTCGAGTCTGATTTATATATGAAACTTATATCTTTTGAAATAATATATGAGAGAAGAACATGATAAGAAGTGGACTTCTTGAGAGAGAGCTACTTGAGAAGATTTTGGGTTTGTGACAAGTAGGAGAAGGTGAGTTTGTAAGGGAGAAGGAGTGTGAGGGAGATCACAGGGTTGCTCCTCCTATGACACGAGAAGACCTTGTGGAAAGCTTTCTAAGGGGGAGATCCTTCAAGGTCTATGTCCTTTAAGGTACTTTGCCTTCTACAAGAGGGAAAAAATGCTAAGGTTCGCTTCTGTCACAAGGAGGGTGACATAGCACTTGGTATTCCGCCACACTATGGAAGGTGAATGTGAGGTTTAGGAAAGGCTTCTTCGCCTTATTGTGGGGGCAAAAGAAGAATTACTTTTGAGTAGAGAAATTCTCCGAGTGGAGGAATCCAGGGAGTGGACGTAGGTCAAGTGACCAAACCAATATAAATCTTCTAGTGTGATTTTTCCATTTACAGCACTTTACTTATGTTTTTAATCTTACATTTCCTATAACTACAAGGTGAAGATTATATTCAAGATCTATGCTTTGTGATTTAAAATTTCACTACATATTATTACAATCATGTTTAATTAGTGGCTTCCGCATCAAGTTAAATTTTTATTTAAAAATTAAAAACAAAAAAATATAGAAATCCTATTTAGGATTATTAATATTATTCATAATGTTAATTTTCATGAACAAGCTGCTTTTAAAAAATGGTGCTCTTTATCATATCATGTTTTAATAGCTCAGGAAGTGTTTAATAAATTTAGATACTCCAAAGCTAAGAAGGGCCAACTGGCTATAAAGATTGATATGGAATATGTTGAAACTTGCTAATTATGAATTAGGCTATTAGACCCAAGCTTATGTCCCAAAAGGCTAACCAAGAGGGGGAGTGAATTGGTAATTCAAAAATTCTCCTCTTAAATCGATTTAAATTTAGTGAATTTCTAGAAATAGTTTGACAACCACAGATAAGCACAAACAGAAAATAAAAAGACACAATTTATAGTGGTTCGATAAAATACGACCTACATTAACTCCCTGAAGTCTCCCACTTCATGTATCGCACTATTACCATAAGTGTCTCTCATTTTGCCCCCACAGCTAGGTGGAGAAGCCTTCACAAAAACTCTCTTCCACCACTACCTAGTGCGGCAGAGAACCGTCATCCTTTTACACCCTCCAAGTGTCGGCAGAGAACCGTCAGCTGTTCACACACTCCAAGTGTAGGTAGAGAACCTTCATCCTTTCACACTCTTCAAGTGTACGCAGAGAACCCTTTGGTTGTTCACACTCCTCGAGTGTCGGTAGAGAACTGAATCTCCTTGAAAGATCTTCTCACAAGAAATCTAGAAGGACAAGAGAAAAGAGTGAAGTAATCACAACTTACAAATAGAGATTCTTACCTTTGATCAACCAAGTGAGCCCTTCACGCTCCAGTAGTAAGAACTCTCCTTCAAATACCCTCTCTCACTCTCTCCTTCAATCTCTCTTCAGTATTCACAAATACCAAATGACAAAAAGATTGCTTGACAGTTTTAACTGGACCTTTAATAAGAAAGGCACAAAAAACTATCCAAAAATTACAATTTTTAAAATCTGTACATTCATGATCGTCCTGTATGATCCAATTTTGTACGTACGAATAGTGTAAAAACTATTGCGTACAAACTCAATGTACATTGGTATAAACTGCCTTTGTACCTGATCATTGTCCCCGTACGATAATGGTTTGTCCGGTACAAATTATTATTCCCAAGGTTAGTTGGAATGAAAATGCAAGATGGATCACAAGTTCAAAGAATAGAGGACATCATCCTGGGATGAAGGGTTCAATTCGTCAAGATAAATAGATCAAAGCAAAAGACCAGAGGACATCATCCTGGGATGAACATGTTAAATCATATGGATGAATAGTTCAAAGCAAGAGTCTATAGGACATCATCTTGGGATGAACAGGTTAAATCGTTTAGACGAATAGTTCAAAGTAAGAGTCCATAGGACATCGTCCAGGGACGAACAGGTTAATTTGTCTGGATGTATAGTTCAAAGCAAGAGTTTAGAGGACATCATCCAGGGATGAACAAGTTAATTCTTTTAAATGAATAGTTCAAAGCATGAGTCTAGAGGATATCAACCTAAGATGAATAGGTTAAATCATCTAGATGAACAGTTTAAAGCAAGAGTTCAGATGACATCATCCTTGGACAAACAGGTTAAATCATCTGGACGACTAGTTCAAAGTAAGAGTCTAGAAGACATCGTCTAGGGATGAAGAAGAAAAATTATCTAGATGATTCGGACTTAGAAAAATTATCACCCACTCTGTTCTTTCCTTTGCTCTTTGGGGAGTATAACTAACTTGATCATCTCATACGATCATGGTTCGTACTGTACGATCATAATTATGAAATTATGAATTTTAGAACTCTCCCTGATGTGTGTGTACTAAGTTACTCAATTACAATCACACACTCTCAGACTCAAAAAAAAGAAAATACACACTCCAAGTTAAAAAACATTATAAACAGATATTGATTTGAAGTTTTCAACAATCTGGAGTATGATTTTTCTGAAATGTTAGTACACACAAGAGCCAAAAACAATTTTTCCAAAATATGTTAAGAGAAAATAATAATCAAAATAATAATATTTGGAATCATCAAAACATACAAGTTGCAAGAATGTAAAACATGCAAAGCTAAGTAGCAACTCTCTTAACAAACTCCCCCTTTTTGATGATGGCAAAACAATTACTGTTTATATAAATTTGTAAGTCCTAAGTATCTCCTAAACTCCCTCTAAATGAATAATCATGTGAGAATAAGGGGTTTTATTATTAAACTAATCATATTTTTTAATTTTAAATTTTTCACACACAAAAATAATCATTGTAACATCAAAAACAAAAATTAAAATAAACAAAAATACAAACAAAAACATGAACAAAACACAAAAAAAACATGTAAAACACACGAACAATAAAATCAAATACACAAATCAATATAATCAAATGTCAAATAATATTTCTTTCCCTTTTTGACAATAGATGAAAGAGAAGAATAAATAAAGTAAAACCAAAATGTAAGAAGTCATATGAAAACCCTTTGGGAACTGATCTTTAAAGAGATTGAGTTATATTTGTAAAAAAAAAAATATCATTAGAAAAAAAAATAAGATTCAAATGATTTAAATATAGATATACATAGATAAGAAAAAAATATTAAAAACATGAATCAATTTAGATAATGAGATAAGCAAAATTATTTCAATGTAGATTAATGTAAAATTTATATATTTCAAATTTCAATAAATAGAAATTCATAACACATAAAACATAAAAAAAGGAAAAACTAATAATAATGAAACATAATATCACATCACATAAAACATAAAAGCTAATAATCACATCACATCACATCACATCTGGTAGAGAAAATCATTAAAAAAAAGTAAAGTCATTATTCTGAGGGCCCCTAATCTGGAGGAGGTGGTTGGTTGAATAAATTAAAATAGCTAATCATCATAGCTATATTCTATTGACTAATTCAATTTGACCTCTAACCCAACCCATATCCTGTTGATATTGATAGTCCTGCTACTGAAGATGAGTTTCAAAATGACTCTCAAGATAATCAAATCATTGGTCATATCTTAAAAGTTTTTTCCACCAACAGGTGCAAGTGGAGGTCTTCTCCTTTCCTCCTCAAAGTCTCTACTTACTACATGTAGATTTCTATTAAAGATTTCTCGAAATGATCCATCATTATAGTAGAAAGGCTCCTCTAGATTTTGAATAGGATGAACTAGTTCATACTTCTTTTCTAAAATGTAGGTCACAAAATGTCCTAAGGCTATATTCTTCTTTTTCTTATGGGAGACATGGCCAATCTCAGAAAGTCCGTACATGTAGTCAATGATCAGTTGGGCTTCATCTATTGGTTGGCTAGTCTTAATCAGATATGTCACTATGGAAAGAAGAGGTGTAATATTTACTCAATCACCAACTTTAGGAATAATGGAAATATAAAGAACATGCTGGATTATTCAGGCATTTCGGTTAAGAGTGGCCACCTTAGGTATATGACCTACTTCTTTAATCCCTCTATGAAATTGATTTATCACAGTCTAGTCATAGTTGGAGGAAGAGATCAAAGTATGGGCTCTAATCCCTTGAGTCCTTAAATTTAAAAATATCCCCAAAATCCTCTTTTCTTATTTCTACCTTCTTCTTAAAAACATAAGATCTAATCACACTCTGGTCAGAATTAAAAGACATATTTACAAGGAAGTGAAAAATTTCCTTGTTATACAAGTGGATTAGAGTCACAAGAAGATCAAATTGGATAGAAGCAAAAATGTCCATTACTTTAAAAGTGAGTTGTTCTTGGAGGACTCTAGAGAGGGTGATTTTTGAAGATACGAACATAGGAAAAGACTCCTCATTTTCTTTGGACAGAAAGTTCTCTCCTGGATTTCTAGAGGAAGGCCCCCTTGTTAGTTCCTCAGTATGCCTAACCCTCTTGCTTGAACTCTCCATAGAAAAGATCAGAGGGAATAGAATATTGAGAAGGCTTTTAAAATGAATGAAGTTTGAGTTCTAAACCCTTTCAATTTAAAAAAAACAAAATTCTGTACGAATGAAAATACTTTCATCCCTGTACGATATAGGGTTCGTACGTACGAAATATAATTTCATATGTATGAATGAATGTGTCCAAAAAAGTAATGGCTTCTCGTAAACATACAAGTTATGAGGCATCCTTTCGTACAGACTTTCGACAAGATGATCGTACAGACGAACAGATGTTCATCCTGGATGATTAATTTTTTAAGATCATTTTTATGATAGTTTAAAACGTCCCCCACACTGAATAGCCATGTGTTTGTATGTATGAACTGAATGTTTGTTTGTACGATCAGAAATAAAAAAAACTAATCTTATCTGTATAACCGACTACATGCATACTTACTGTTGAATACACATCGTCCGAATGATCATGATGATAGTAAAGATAAATGGTAATAAAAACTAAAAAACTACATGTAAACCATTCAACTCAACAGTTAATACGCTACAGAATTCGTCCCGTACGAAGATATTTTCGTATAGACGAATGTCACACTTAGAAATTTTTATACCATTAATCAAAAACATGAATTTTGATGAGAGAGTACATAAAAAAATAGACAAAAAAATTGCAAAAAAAAAAATAGAAAAACTAAAAAACACATACGAAAAATCATAAAAAAAACAAAAAAGCACACTAACAAAACACATATCAATGTTGCAGAAATATTTATTTAAGCATTCAAAACAATCACACCAAGCCTTGTTCTTAATGTACTGAAAATATCAAAGTCTAGTGATTTTGTAAAAATGGCTATAAGTTGATTTTTAGTTGTAACATGAATGAGTTTAATTTCTCCTTTGGATACATGATCCCTTATGAAATGATGCTTCATGTCTATATATTTGATTCTTGAACATTGAATACGATTTTTAGAAATAAAAATGGCACTAGTGTTAGCACAATAAATATGAATAGTACCTATTATTAATCCTAAATCAATTAACTGTTATTTCAACCAAAGTACTTGTGCCACACAAATTCTTAAGGCAATGCATTCAGCTTCAGCAGTAGATAGGGCTACCAAATTCTATTTTTGACTGGACCAAGAGACTAAAGAATTTCTAATAAATTGACATATTTCATAAGTGTTTCTTCTATTAACCCTATATCCTATAAAGTCCAAATCGGAATATCCTATTATTTCAAATGAAAAGCTAAACTTAGGATACCAAATTCTTAAGTTCTGAGTTCCCAAAAGATACCTTAAAATTCTTTTCACTGCTATCAAATGTGATTCTTTTGGTTCTGATTGAAATCTAGCACATAAACAAATACTAAACATGATATCGGGTCGGCTTGCTGTCAAGTAAAGCAAAGATCCAATTATCCCACTAATTTTTTTTTATCAATAGATTTTCCCTTAGGGTCCTTATCCAACTGAACTGAAGAACTCATAAATGTATTAACAAGTTTAGAATTGTCAATTTCATACTTTTTGAGGATGTCCTTAAAATACTTTGACTGATTAAGAAATGTACTCTCCTCAATTTACTTAATGCTAAAGCCTAGAACGTAACTCAAAACTCCCATTAGACTCATCTCAAATTCACTACTCATTATTTTAGAAAAATCATCATAAAGGTTTTTATTTCTAAATCCAAAGATGATATTATCAACATAAATTTGTACAATGAGTATATCCTCTTCCAATTTCTTCAAAAAGAGAGTTGTGTCCACACTTCCTTTTTTCAAAAGATCTCTCAAGTAGGAAGGTTCTCAACCTCTCATACTAAACCCTAGGTGCCTGTTTCAATCTGTATAATGCCTTTTTCAATTTGAAAACATGATTTGGGTGTTTAGAATTTTCAAATCCTAGAGGTTATTCCACATAAACATTCTCTTGAATTCTCTTACTTAAAAAGGCACTTTTAATATCCATTTGATACAATTTAAATACTCTAAAACAGGCAAAGGCTAATAAAATGCTACCAATCTAGCCTTATTTCTTATTACTACTCTTGAGGCATTCATTTTGTTCTTGAATATCCATTTAGTTCTAACTACACTTTGATCATTTGGGCTTGTAGTTAATTCCCAAACTTCATTTCTGATAAATTGATTTAATTCTTCTTGCATAGCCAATATCCATAATTCATCCGAAAGTGCTTGATCAAAATTTGTGGGTTCTGTTATTGCAATAAAGGCTGAATGATTGACTTCTTTATTCAGTCCAAGCCTAGTCCTAACACCTTCACTCGGTTCACCTATAATTAATTCCTTTGGGTGGTTTTTAAAAAATCTCAAATCTCTGGGCATCGGGTTTTCTATCTCCAAACTTTCATCCAAATTTATTTTCATAAGCTTTTGGGAGTCAATCTCAATCTCATCCTCTTCAATAATCGGCTCTTCTAAAATTCCAAATTTATCAAATATAATATGTGTGGTCTCTTCAATTGTCAAAGTTCTTTTATTGAATACTCTATAAAATTTTCCAACACTTAAGTACCCTATAAAAATTTCTTCATCTGATTTTGGATAAATTTTTCCTAAGGCAGATTTTATTTTGTTATGTATGAAGACCTTATATCCAAAAACATGCAAATGTGACAAATTAGGTGTTTTTCCCTTTAGTAACTCATTGGGTGTTTTATTCAAGTTTGATATAACATTTACCTTTTTCAGAACATAAAATATTATGCTAACAACCTCAGCCCAAAATTATTTAGGATTTTAATATTCTTCCAACATGGCTCGAGCGACTTCTATTAATGTTTTATTTTTCCTTTTGACTACCCCATTCTGTTGAGGGGTTCTAGATGCAGAAAAATTATGATCAATTAATTTCTCCTTACAAAAATCCTCAAAATTCACATTTTCAAATTCTCCACCATGATCACTTTGAATCATAAAAATCTCACATCCTAGTTTGCTCTGAATCCAAGTCAAAAAATCTCTAAACTCCTCAAATGATTCACTCTTATGATATAAAAATCTAACCCATATGAATCTTGAGAAATCATCCACAATCATAAATCTGTATACCTTCCCTCCTAGACTTATAGTTCCAACTGGTCCAAAAAGATCCATATATAAAATCTCCAATGGTTTACTAGTTCTAAGATCCTTATTGGACTGAATGTTTGAATAGTTGCTATTTGAATGATTTATAATTGTGCAACTTATATAGTTTTGATGATTCCAAACATTATTGTTCAAATGTATAGTTATCTCCTATCAATTTCAGAAGATTTGCACTTGCTCTTGTGTGTACTAACATTTCAGGAAAATCA
>NW_021319225.1:458071-566146 GCF_001605985.2 Dendrobium catenatum
CACATTATTAGCAGCATAAATAACAGATAATAAAATAGGAGGATGGGAGCCCACCAAGAGGGAACCATGGATCATTTGAGGAGAAAAGAAAATGGGGGATAAGGTAATTAAGACAGGGTTCTACTTTAACCAAATCCTGCCAGGATTAGAATTACTAAAATTATTACTACTATTCTCATTGCTAAAAACCATGTGAGAATTAACATACCAAGGGTCCGAGAGGGCCTTATTATTGGACTTAGCTTCTAAAATACAAATCATACTAAGATCATAAGACTTGACAAGCTCTCTACAAGCTTTAACTTTGTTAGGGTGATTGAAACCCCTAACATTCCAGCAAGCTATATTTGGAAAAAACATTAATTTTTTGAATTTTTTGCCTTCATGGAAGATTTGGCTCTAGTTTGCACCGAGACGGGAGAAGATTGGGATTTGTTAACAGAGGAATTAGGGGAAGGAGTATCCGGGTTTTTATCAATGTCATTCGAAATAGGATTGTAACCGTTGTCATCAAATTCTTGATTTTGGGGATCTTCAGATTGAAGAGCCGCAAATTTATTGGACAGCCTGACATTAATTGGGGGATTAGCAAGCGGGGGAGAGACATGGCTCGACGAAGAAGCTTCCTCAATGGGAATGTTAAGATTAGGAATATTAGCCTCATTAGGAGTGCAATTATTAGGGATCAGAGAAGCAGATTCCTTTTCAACCGAGGAGGCAAAATTAGGAAAGATTTCAACGGTAGTATTTTTACTTTCCAAAATTACCCTAGGAGGAGAGGAGGGAATTTCGGGCGGCGCCGGAGCTCTGGATCTAGGGTTTCTGCTAGTACTCCTTCCTCTATTCTTGGGTTTAGGCGGAGGAAAGGCAACCGGTTTGGGATTGGGGTTGGAATTGCAAGAGGAATAGGTATGAACCATGGATCCACAACCTTCACAGCGGCTAGGTTTCCAATCATAAATCACCTTAAGTTGGATATCCACCCCTTCAATATTAATCAGAATTTCATCCGGTAAAGTAAAATCTTTCGAGACAGAAACACACACCCTAGCAAAAGTTAATCTATCTCTTTTAGCAGTAAGAGAGTCCACAGATAAAGGTATACCAATATAGCTAGCTATAGTCGAAATACCTTTCGGGGTCCGAAGGGCCAGAGGAAGATCAACGATTTTTATCCAAAGAGGTATAGAAGATAGTTCATCCCTCTTAGGTTGAAACTTAGGGGACCATTTTTGTAAAATAAACGATTTTCCCAACAAGAACCAGGGCCCTCCGGACCAAACCAAGTCAAAATCTTCTTGGTTAGTAAACTTAATTAGGAAAAAAACCATCTGTCAAGGAAAGAAGGGAGAACGAACCTTTCAAGATCCAAACCTTTTTCATAACAGCAAGTAACCTTTCATAATAGGGCCTTGGCCCCAAGGAATAACCGACTAAAGAGAAAGACCAGACTGAAAGACCTTCAGAAAGATCATCTTCTTTAAAAGTAAGCTTTTGACTAGGGTGAACAAAGGATACAGGAAAATCTTCATTCGCCATGGAGAGATTGGCCAGATTCTTAGCAAAGGAAGTATCAGGAGAAGCCGGAATAGGCCCCAGAATCGAAGGATTCCGAAGCGGAGGGAAATCACCGATCTCCATCTGGGAGAGGAATCAACCTCTCCCGGATGAAGGAAGCCTGGACGGCGCCAAATGTTTCCGAGGAAAACCCTAGAGCTCAGATATTTCCAGGGCCTCGAAAAAATCTTTGTGCAATGCAATCTCTCTCTCTCTCTCTCTCTCTCTCTCTCTCGCTCGGGGGTTAGAGAAGCGTAATTCGCAACAAGATTTTCAATCATGATTGTTGAGTCTAGCAGTTAAAAAATTTTCTTTGAAACAACAAAAAATAATAGTTAAATCCTAAGCCTTAGTTTAAAGCCCACCAAACGAAATTTGGATACTTCAAAATCCACTGTTCAGATAAATCTCTTTTCAATTCCATTATTAGTTAAATCCCATAATTATGGCAAATTATTGCGTCCGGTGTCCGGATTCGTCCGGACACCAATCCGGTGTTGCCACGTCATCAAAATGTACCGGGACCCAGTGTATTTGGGTGACGTGGTGTCACCGGATTAGATGTCCGGACATCTGGTGACCGGACGCAATAATTTGCCCTAATGGTGGGATTTAACTTGTTCAAGAATTTCTTCCTCTCATAAATCTTAAATCCAAAATAAAACAAACATACAATTTATCTAGTTTTAATTAGACTTAACAATTATCATGTTAAATAACTTTCAAATCTTAAATTATTAAAAAATTTTAATTCTTAGTTTGGAATATATTTCTTAAAATTTTGTAAGTCAACTTTTTAATATAAAAATTTATTTAAAATAGCAAAAAAAAAATATTAATAGAAAACTATCTCAAACGAGGCCTAAATCAAAATTTACATGATTTAATGAATCCTAATTGAGTTAAATCCTACCTATAATAACCAACCAACCCCTTAATCTTATTTATTAAATTCCATCATTCCCTAGATTTATAAAAATTATACTCTCTCTCACACAAGTGTTAAATACTGAGACAAGCTGAGATTTAAATTAATAAACCGAGTGAACAATAAAATTTCCAAATAAAAAAAGGAATAATTTTCAAATTTTAATCGCTTCAGTATTTATTAATTTTGAATTTACAGAATTAACCAAATCCTATTTGAGTAAATATTACTTGTATCTGCAATGCAAACATGATAACTCACAAACATTTTCAACACAAAAAGAAACAAACAATCAACTAATATAAAAAATCACAAAAAAAAAACCCAAGAGAAATTATAAATTAAAAAGTTAAAAAATAAAATTAAGATAGTAGGTTTCGTTTGGATCAGCTTTCTTACTGCTTTCTAAAGTTTTCTAGTAAAAAAATTTTTATAATAAAAAACTATTTTAAAAGTAGTAAGAAATTATTCAAAATCTTTTTAAATGGACCAAGACAAAAAAAATGTAAATTAAATGAAATTAAATAAAAATAAAAATATTCTAAATAAAAATATGCGCTGGCCTAAGAAATCCTCATGGATAAATAAAGGTGACACTTCCATTAATAATTTCTCAAAGGTCACAAAATAACCCAGCACTCAATCTTATAGCTCTATATATGCAAAAGGTGGCCGAGCTGCTCACAAATGTCACAGCCCAGTTGGAAGTTTGCACTTTCAACCAAAAACAAAATAAATTTTGCAAATTTAACACTTACTAAAAATAGAAAGAAGTAAAAACTTTATACTTACTATTTCATTAACAAGCCTAGGGTTTGCAGAGAGGCTGCTTGAGGAGGAAGACGATGGAAGACTAGGGTTTGGTCTTCTTCCATATTTATAGAGAGAAAAAAATACTCTTCAGTCTTCATGGCTTTGAGATTCAACGGGCAGCGGGCAGGAGAGAGATTTGGAGTGTAAGCTGGCGTGGCTGTTTTATCTTGTTCAGAGCATTTAAATTTAGTATTGCCACTTGATGCGTTGGATCTTAACAGAATTAGGATATTTCATCTTAGTGGATGGAATATTCTGTTTGTCATGATCTGTTAGGGTTTATGGTTGAAAAAAATAAAAAGGGATTTAATTATATAGTATTTAGTGTATTAGAGTTTTTGTATTTAATATCTATATTTTGTTATTTATTATATTATATAGCACTCTGTTAACGTTGTTAGCGATTCTCATCATGTATTTGCCAGATTTTTCTCCTTATTATTGATTTTAGATTCAAGAAATATCGTAGAGTCTTAGATTTATTTTAGTTGGATAGAGTTGAAAATATGTTGAGAAATCAAATTTTCAGATCTAGGAAGGTTTTTGTGGGTTGTGCAAAAGTATTCAAGTCATTTTGATGTCTCCTTCTAAATTACTTCGATTTCATGATATTTATTCTTATGATTCTGACGGTGGATTAGATAAATGAGGATTTCTTCCATTGGCTGGTGATCAACGATTTGTGAAAGGGGACTTGATTGACAATAATTGATGACAACAAGTAGTAAAATTAAACATCGCTATGCTGGGAGCTTCAAAAATTAAAATTGGGACCATTTGAATTCTGTTTTCAGCAAGGTTATAGTCAAATTGAACATCTTAAGGAGACGAATCCAACGACATCCAATTCGAACCAATATGAGCCTAAAAGAATCCAAATCAAGTGAACAAAGTCTATTTAAAAGCTTTGTAGTATTGATTGGATGATCAAATGATATTTAAATATGACAAGCTTATAGTTGAATCGAGCGGCTCAACGAAACAAATCCAGTGAGCCCAAAATTGCTCGATTCTGGCATCTCTATGCCATTTAATCTCTTGATAAATGATCTATGATCAAGAGGGTCACTATGAGTTGTATGGTGGAATACTCTCAATATGTTCCTGATCTTCTCCATATTTATGAGGCATATCACTCCTAAAAATTTATAAACATAACCCTCATTCCTCACTAAAAGAAAAAATGAAGAAGAAAGAGGAGAAGAGGAGAAAAACTAAAGAGCTCTCCTACATTTTCTAGCCATCATTACTGCCAACGATCACCAATTACTACCACTGACAACCATCATCAACAGATGATCAACATCAAAAATCACCAACATCTCTAGAATACTATCAAGATTTGATCATATTATTGGGTACCAATATTTGATCTTTGTGCTTTCCTCTTCTTAAATAGTGAAGAAAGGATAATTTTTGTATCACTTGTTACATACTAAATTCTACAACTAGGTCAAGCCTCATGGTTTTTTTCCTTTCTGGAGTTTTCATATAAAAATCTAGTCCAATCATTTTTATCTATTCATAATGAATTTTTGTGCTTTGCTAAGATGTGAAATACAATCTCTATCAACTCAATTTTTTTAGCACACAACAATTTGGTGCCATTTATGAAAAATAATTACATTATTATAAGCACACATGAATTCTTTTTAATAGTCAACATGCGTAGCAATCATAACGTTGGAGCCTCTCACTCTGATACCCATCAATCTAAAATCAATCTATGAATCAGGGATACCAGACATCTGACTCTTTTTATCCTAATGGGAGAAGCCATGTAAGAGAAAGGACTTCATGACCCATCCAAGAAGATTGCATCCTTAATTTATGTTTTCCATAGTAGTGACTCTATGAATAGAAATGGATGGTTAAATAATACAAATATCAGACCAAATTAGATTTTTTTTTTTTTCAACACAGAAAACTTAAGGCAATCTAGCATGTCAATCAATTAAAGAGGCACCAACATTTAGAGTCTTACTACTAGATTTTTTTTTTTTTTGGGTAGTAAGTACAATAATTCCAACTAATGTCTAGCATTGCCAATCGTCCTTCTTGGTGATACAATTGCAATCCTACATCAATTTTTTGATTGGTTGTATACAAAAATGATGGAGCAGCCACACTTTCAGTACACCAACTTTACATATATAACATGAAAACATCCTCATAAAAGTTTCTTTTCTATATTTATATTCTTGATTTTCATTAATGCATAATGTCTCTGCTCCTACAAAAGCTTATATTTTTTTAAGGGAAAATGTAATTCTTATTTAATTTTAAGTTTTTTATTATCTTACAAGTGTTATTTTCTTTTTTAGAATAATAAATTTAATAAAAAATTAAAATTTTCAATGTTGGAGCCAAGCTCGAATGAAAAAAAAAATGTTAGAATTTAAAAAAAAAGTTATTTGGGGCCCCTATAAAAACTTGTTGGCTCCGCCATTACCCATGATCATGGAGGATGTATTGGATCTCAAATAGGTCAAATGTATGGAGAAACCAGTGCAAATGTATCATCCATGAACAATTTGAAAACACATTCATAGAGTCATGCATTATTATATAATAAAAAATAAAGTCTTGATTTAATGATTTAATATTTTTTTTAAAAAAAATTTAGATTGGCATCAAAATTTATGAGAAGATGTTAAAGGCTTGGAGAAGTAAACTTTTGTAATACCTTATTGATTATTTCTTTAATGTATTTTTTGTTATCATCAAATTTTGGCAAGCTTTCTAATGCTCTGGTTACAATTTCAGGTTGACGAATATGAAGAAAGTGTGGAGATTTTTTTTTGTTAGCTTCGTAATGTTCTAATTTCATATATGTAATTTGAACTTTGTGCGGATTATTTGTAATTGTGTTTCTATGATGTTTGGTTGTAGTTTATATAGCAATGAACATCTATCTTATGGATAATGGAGATCTAAAAAGCCTTTCCCACCATTTCTGGACTCTCTCATGCAATTTTTTCTATATACAAAAATGGAGCAACCACACTTTCAGTACATTAGCTTTTACATTATATATATATATATAAAAAAAGCCTTCAATTAATAAATAATCAATACTACATCAAAGCATCATTTTGATGGTGAAAATTTCATAAAAAATATTTAATTCAAGCCTGTAATCGAGCCAGTATGTGAGCTAAGCTTGAGCCAACCAACCGAATTCGAGCTTGGGATTCAGACAGACTAGTCAAGCTCGAGTTCGATCCACCTGCAAAATTAGCGAGCCAGGCTCGAACTACCTCTTGCTCGAGTTCGACTCGACTTATTTACACCCCTAATTTGGACACATAAAATGCCAGCCTTTCGATAACTTGATTATGAGGGCATATCTAAAAAGATTTGGTTGAAAAAATATTAGAAATTACATTTTTTTTATTAAATTTAAATATGAATTTGACTTTTAGTTTGAAACAATGGAGAAAAATATTCATATAGCCTGACCCCTCATAATGGGATAAAGGCTTGGTATTATTATTTTACAATATTATTATTGATAATAATAATAATAATAATTTAATATAACATCAAAAAATTATCTTGATCGGGCACAAATCTCAAGGCAAAATCAGGTTAGAAACTTCAAAAAATAAACTCAGGACCATATGAATTTTGATTTTAGCAAACTTACAGTAGAACTTAATGCCTCAATAATATAAACCCAATGACACAAAATTTGACTCAATTCGAGACTAAATGAGTCCAAATTAAAGACCTAAAGCACCTTTGGAAGGTTCAAACCATAATTTGGAATTACCAAATAGTTTTTAAATGTGACATAATTATAGTTGAATCGAGCAGCTCAACTAAACAAATCCAAAGATTGCTGATTTTTTATATCATTAAGGCATTCAAATACCAAGGTCCACGATCAAGGGAATCAACTTCAGCTGTCCATTCAAATAACTCCTAATTTACCGTTGAACTTCCTCCTATTTACTGGCTATGCCACTCTCAGAAAATTATAAATAGACCCCTCATTCTTCATTGCAGAAAAAGAAGAGAAGGGGGCCCCGAGCAAGGAGGGTCAAATACAGAAGCAAGCCACCGACTATCACCTAACTTCCGCCCAGCCATCAACTGATGTCGGACTTCTGCCCGTCCACCGACCAACACCAAACTTCTACCCGGCTGCAAACTGACACCGAACTTTAGCCATACTGACATCAGACTTCTGTCCGGCCATCGACCGACATCAGATTTCCTCCTGGTCATCGACTGACAGCGAACGTACACCCGACCACCAACTGATGCCGGACTTCTTTCTGTCCATCAACTGAATTTGGACTTCTGCCTGTCTACTAATTGACGCCTGATTTACACTTAACTGTTGACTACGGACAATGGTCCTTCCGACATCGGTCGCCAAACAACAGTCTTTCCGACTTTTTTCGTCCGCCGATAATAGTCCTTCTGACCTCCATCGCTCACTGATTACGGTCCTTTCAACTACCATCACCAGATTATGATATTTCTGACCTCCGTTGCCCATCGACTATGGTCATTCCAACCAAATGAACATGTTAATAGTGATTCATCTAATTCCCACCATGTAGTGCACTTTATATTGTATATATTTGTTACATCAAGCCAAGGTTTTCCTCCGAAATAAGGGTCTCATTTGTAATCAACTGCAATTATTAGTGGATTAATTCAAACTAGGCTAGACCCCGTGATTTTTTTTCTTTTAGGAGTTTTCCACATAAAATTTTTTGCGTCTCTTATAAATGTGGCACCCTCTATTTTTACTTGATTATGCGTTGTATATTCATACAAAGTTAAGACATTAAACTAAATCTTTTTCTACCGCCGCAAATATTCTTATTATTATTTATTTATTATGATTATTAATACTATTCAAAGTTTTGTTGTATTTACTAGTATTACTATTACTGTTATTAATACTATAATATGCATTCTGATATTTTCTTTATTACCACTACTATTATTATTGTTAATATTATTACTACTACTAATAATAATAATAATAATAATAATAACAACAATAATAATGACAATAAAAATAATAATACTTTCATTACTACTACTAATAGTAATAATATAAAAATACTACCGCATAGCTTTTTGATATATATATATACAAAAAACTAAAATTTTTTAAGATTGCATTTCATCCACTAATTTAAATATACTACCGATTCTTTTCTAAATATTTTCCTTTTTATTCGTGTTATAATATAAATGAAATAAATTAAAAATATAACTAAACGCAAAAATTGAAAGTGATACCAAATCGGCCTCTAAATGTTTTGAGGGTTTTTAAAACTAACTCACACACACAACTCTCTTTGGCCTATTGGTTGAGAGCTTAGGCTTCCAACTAAGAGGTTCAGGGTTTGAGTCTATGTGTATGCGTTATGTGTGTGAGTTTGCCTTAAATGGCCTAAATGTCCAAAAAAAAAAAAACTAACTAGAAACACCGGTAACGGTCACCACCATTGGCAACCCCACCATCATTCGTCAACATTTACCGCTGCCAACTATCATCACTAGAGGTGTCAAAATTGTCTAACGGGTTGGGGTTCGATTTGAGTTGACTCAAAAGTGATCCTACTTGAATTTAGTTAATCTGAACCTTAGCCTTGGCGCCTCAAACGACCCAAATCTAAACTGATAATTTGTTTTGATTAAAAAAAATATTTATAATTTGTCAATTACAATGTTTGGATAAATTGATAAAAAAATAAGGAGATTATATTAACAATCAAAAAAACTTAAAAAAATATAAATAAATGGGTCACTTCGAGAAATTTAGAAAAGGAGTGGTTTCTAAAAAAAAAAAAAACTCAAATGAAATTCATAAGCATATCTTCATAGAATATATTAAATTTTTATAATACATATAAATAATAAAGTGATTAATTAAATATAAAAATTAGCTGAAATATTGTTAAAGTTGAGCCCCCCTAAAAATTTCTGACTTGGCCACTGTCAACAACTATTTGTTGCAACCAATAATCACTAGTTGTCATCACAAAAAATAAAAATAAAAAATAAAATTTAAAAATAAATAAAAAATAATAAAAAGAATCAAAATAAAAAATTTCATCGCGATGTCCACAATGGCATGATGATCACCACTAGAATCACATAAATTGAATTATTTGATATTTAATAAAAATAAAAATAATCTATATTTAAAATAACAAGTATACTTTAATAACAAGTGAGAGCGAAGGACTAAATTCTGAAAGTTATGAGCCTTGGAGTCTCGTTTCATTTAGAAAATCTAGAGACTAAAGAAGAAGAATTTCAATATTGGTATTGGTGGAAAGAAGACTACTACCGCCCTATCTCAAGGGAAAGTTACTGAACCGACCAAGCAAGGTGCTTCATCTATGGATGGTGATCTCTTCAACATTTCATTCAAATTCTCCACTGAGGCATTCCTCGTGCATCCAAGGCGCTTTGACCCAATGAAAGATAGAACCTATTTGCCTCAGGCTCCTAAGGATCTTCAACGCTTGTAGCAAATTTCTGATCTTACTAGGAAGCGGAAGATGGATGGAAGCGGGGGTGATCCCCATTGAGGTGTTCTTTGCATGTATAGATTGTTTTAGCTTGTTTTGTTTCACTCTTCTTTTTCGTGTTTTGTTGAGGGAGGTTTCTTAGTGTTACCTTTTCTTATCGGTACTATTTGTATCATTTTGACTCTATTTTATTGGAAATCTTTTTTTTTTCCTAAAAAAGATACTTTATTCTTTTTAATCACATAAAAATCATTTAAAATTCAAACAACCCTTTATTTCATGATTACAAAAATATTGATTACTCATTATCGTTTGACATTCAACCTGAATTAAATTTTAGAATCAACATAGTTTAAAAAATTAAAAATAAATAAATAAGAAAATAATACTAGAATTAGTTATAATAAAATTTGAAACTACCCCTAAATCTTTTTTAGTGTCTTCAAAAATAACTATTAACATCGGTAGTCAGTACCATAAGAGATAGCTCTATCACTCTCAGTGATTGCCACCATTATCATAGGTGACCATTGCCACCACTATTATCAACCAGTAGTTGTAAGCATCTTAACAATTAATTTATTCTATATTCAATAAAAATAAAATAAATCTATATTAAAAATAATAAGTATACTTTATTTCATGTCAAAAAATTCCATCTTCCCTATTCTTTAGTTTTCTTGTGAGTAGGTTAACGTTATTTTGCAACTGAAATTCCTAAAATCCTTTGGAACAAATATATGTCAAGTGGACTGGAGATATCATGTTATTGTCACAGTGATTTTTATTTTTTTTTTGTTGATCATTTTTGTGGGCGTCTGTATTGTGGAAGTTTGATACAAGCAAAAAATTAGGAAGATCCTAATTTTTAGCAAGCATACAAAAGAGGTTTCCTAAGAAATAATAGAAAAACTAGGACTTTCACACTTACAACCATATATTGACACAAAAACTTAAACAAAATTACATAAGACAAAGCGACAACACTTAAACAAAACAAAAGACAACTTTCATATTAGAAAAAGATGGTTACAAACTTTGACATAAAATTAAACACATAAACTTGCATTTCCTTGAGAAGAAAGATACAAATGGCGCCGAACTTGCTGAGAGAAGAAAGAGGTAAGAAGCCTAGACGAAAGAGAGGACAAGCTCGCAAGCTTTCTTAGAAGAAGAGAGAAATGGAACAAGCTCGCAAGCTTTTCCACGAGGAAACCCACAAGTTAGTTCAAAAAATAAGCCACATAACATTTTTTTTTATCTACAAAAACATCACATATTTATATAGGATAAAAGAGCAGCCAAACAACCACCATAACATCCATTTAAACCAATTAATATAGGGGATATAAAAGGCCAAAAGTCAGTCCAGAACAACACCCAAACAGCCACACAGAAAACCGGGAAAAAAATAGCCAAGGGGGGAAGGAACGGGTGGCCACAAGGGGAACCGAAACAGGCACCACATTGAACCAAAACCAGCAGCCCATGAAACTTTAACTAGTAGCCTAGGGAATCAGAACAAACAACCAAAGGGAATGGAACAGGCAAACCAGGGGAAAGGAATAGGCAGCTCAGGGAACTGAAACAGCAGCCAAAGGGGGAGGAATCATCCACTGGAAGAAGAACCAGGAGGGAAAAACTGAAGGGCCAAGGGAAGGGAAAAGGGCAGCCATAAAAAGGGTAGCCAAATAGGAAACCAAAGGGCCAATAGAGAGGGGGGAATGAACCTAATTAATCCTCAATTTATGAGCTTAAAAGGCTCTCTACTAGACATTAATGAGCTAATTCTAGTAGAGGACCAGGAAGCTCTTCAAATTTACAAATCAAAATATTTTGACCCCACCTTTGCCTACATCAGATTCTCCCCCGGTTGAAAGAGCTCATCTCGTGATGAAGTTGCTTTAAATTTATCCCGAGGAGATGAAGGAGGCACATCCAATTCTCGAATCTTGTCCACAATACTTTTTCAGGATCTCTTCTCATTCTTGCTTGAATTGGTCCTGCATAAATATCTTTTTCTTCATATATCACTCTACATATAGATGCATCTTCATCTCATTAAGTCTATCTACTAGAGCTATGCTACCTTGCCACAGTGCAAATGAATTGATATGTTGGTTTTCCCTCTTTCATCAAGTTTAATTGTATGTTCTTTTTGCTTATATTTTATTGAATGTTGAGCTTTGTTTCAAGTATAAATTGTTGCAAATCTATTTTCATGACTTATGTTTTGATGATTGACAAACAATATTGATTCCCAGGAATCAAAGATCGGATGAACAAACGAAGCCAGTTCAAGATTGCGTAGGTTTAGGGTTGAGTCAGTCTGTACTTTGTTTTTTCTCTTCTTGAGACTATTTGTAATGTTCAAAGAGACTGATGCTAAGTAACCCTACACACACACTTGAGAGACTTAGAATTTCTGTTTTTACTCACATCGGCCAGGACGATATTTTTATCAGCCTGGACGATGTAGTTTAAAACAGAGATTCTATTCGGGATTCTTAATTAAGGCATCCGTCATTAACAGATCGTCCTGGACGATAAACTTAAAACAGAAAGAAATTTCCGCCATAAACAATTAAGGTATTATGTAATTTTTGGTAATCGGCCAGGACGATCTTGGATCGACCTGGACGATATTCATAATTATGCCTTAATTAATCAGACAAATCAAGAAAGTAATTAAGGATGATTGATACGATCATATCGTCCTGGACAATCGCAGGATTGGCCAGGACGATCTATTCAAAAACCTTAGTTACTTCTGGACGATAAATATCGGGCAGCTTGAATCCAGGGCGATGCTCTGAACGATTTTTCTCTGATTTGAACTGATCGGCCGGGACGATCAAGCCAATTTTAAATCGTCCAGTTTGCATTCAGGGCGATGCTCTGGCCGATCTTCTGAGATTTGTACTGATCGGCCTGGACGATGTCTATATCGGCCTGGACGATATTGTCGGCAACTTGCAATTAATGAGCTCCTTTGAAGCTCTTCTATTTAAGAGCTCTTGTTCAACATTTTGAATAATCTTTTGCTGCTGCCTTGACCTGAGAAGATCTTGAGGAGAAAAAGAGAGAGAGAGAGAGAGAGAGAGAGAGAGAGAGAGAGAGAGAGAGAGAGAGAGAGGATCTTGTGAGGGGGAGCTTGTGAGGGGATTCACAAGGGTTGCTTCAAGGATCGCTCTGCGTCTAGAGTTCCTCATCCGTGGAAGGGTCGGTAGAGGTAAGGATTCAGCCTTCTATATAGGGGATATAGAAGGCCAAAAGTCAATCTAGAACATCACCCAAACAACCACACAAAAAACTGGAAAAAAATAGCCAAGGGGGGAAGGAATGGGTGGCCATAAGGGGAACCGGAACAGGCACCACGGGGAACCGGAACCAGCAGCTCAGGGAACCAGAACTAGTAGCCTAGGGAACCGAAATAGGCAACCAAAGGGAATGGAACATGTAAACTAGGGGAAAGGAACATGTATCTGAGGGAACCGAAACAACAACCAAAGGGGGAGGAATCAGCTATAGGAAGAAGAACCAGGAGGGGAAAACTGAAGGGCCAAGGGAAGGGGAATGGGCAGCCATAAAAAGGGGAGCCAAATGGGAAACCAAAGGGCCATTAGAGAGGGGGGAATGAAACTAATTAATCTTCAATTTATGAGCTTAAAAGGCTCTCTACTAGACATTAATGAGCTTATTCTAGTAGAGGACATAGAAGCTCTTAGAATTTACAAATCAAAATATTTTGACCCCCTCTTTGCCTACATCAGATTCTCCAACGATTGAAAGAGCTCATCTGTCGATGAGGTTGCTTTAAATTTATCCCGAGGAGATGAAAGAGGGCGCATCCAATTCTCGAATCTTGTCCGCATACTTTTTCAGGATCTCTTCTCGTTCTTGCTTGAATTGGTTTTGCAGAAATTTCTTTTTCTTCATATATCACTCCGTATATAGATGCATTTTCATCTCATTAAGTCTATCTACTAGAGCTATGCTACCCTGCCACAGTGCAGATGAACTGATATGCTAGATTTCCCTCTTTCATCAAGTTTAATTGTTTGCTCTTTTTGCTTATATTTTATTGAATGTTGAACTTTGTTTTAAATATAAATTTTATCTCTTATGTTGAGTTTTAATGTTTTGAAGCTTAGATGACATAATCAAGCAAATGATATTTTAGAAAGTTATAGAGCTCACCATGCAGATCAACATTGATCCTTTATATAGAAACATTGAATTAGAAATGACAAAAGGATATTAGTCAAAATAAAGTGAGCTGTCACAATAAAAATAAGAGCATAAATTTGATGTCATCACCTCCTGTGGGAATTTGAAGGCACAAGTTGTGTCGTTTGATAATATTCAGGGGCAAATCCAACCTTAATTTTTAACGAGGGGTTTTTTTTTTTTTTTTTTTTTTTGGGGGGGGGGGGGGGGGGGGGGGGGTCCCTTGGTGTTGCCACAAATTTAGCTCGACCCTTCACTGTAAGAAAATGAGTCAATAAAGACAAAAAGAAAATGATCACTAAAGATGATTAATCATTTAATTTCTACAAAATATATGTTGAAGTTGCCTTGAATTTGTGTTGACCCTTATTTGTTCATATCCTTGATCATTGTACGCTTCATAAATATGTTGGGGATCATAGGGGCTAGCGCCCCCTAACAGGATTCGACTCCGGCGAGGGGGGGGGGGGCAATTGTCCCCCTAAACTTATTGTTATATTGATTTTATCTAAACATATGTTTCATGATTATTTATTTTGTTTAATTTTTAGTTATATTTTTATATGATTACATTAATAAAGTAGATTATATTATATTTAAATAAAATTAATATTTTTGACCTTAGATGAGCCATAAAACCTTAAACCTTTCATTCATTAGATTAGGTGCTCTCCGATTTATGAAATCATGATGTTAACCAGAATTTCCAAAATTTCTTACCCAACTTCAAAAAGCACGTGCGTGCGTGTTGATCCGGTGAGCCACGGTTGGTGGGAGGTGCGGCTTAGGTCATCGAAAGCTCCGCTATAGCAGTTTTCCAACAGAAAAATTTTCCTCCATCGGCCTAGATCTCCTGCCACGTGCACTTTACAATTCGGAAACATAATTGGGGTATATTACTCCCCCTCCTTTCCGATTCTTTGAAAGGGAGCGAACGAGGACGAAGGCGCAAAAAAAAAATTTGCCCAAAAATGCAGAGCTCAGCGTTTGCCCTCTCGCCTTCCATCCCTCTCCTCCGTTCACGGAACTCAAACCCTAATCCTAGATGCCGGATCCTTTCGACCTTTTCGGCGGCGAAGCCGTCAGTTGCTCCGATCCGAGGCTGTGGTGCCTCCGGCGGCCTCCGAACGATGTCACCAAGGCTCGGCGGATGGGTACAAGCCTTGTCTTCCTCTCCTTCGCCACGACAAGATCTCGTTGTGAGGGCAAGCTCCGTACCGGAAAGCGCCGGTGAGAGCTCTGCCAAGTCCAGCGAGCTGCTGCAGACGCTGCTACTCGGCTCGCTTTTCGGACTTTGGTACCTATTTAACATCTACTTCAACATCTATAACAAACAGGTAGTTATTCTCTTCCTCTGTTTGTTTTGAGCGTTTTCTGTCATTCGAGAAGTTGGTTTGCAGTTGTATTGCTTGGCTATGATCTGATTCGATTTGTTGTTGGTTGGGTTCGATGTTTTGGTTTTCTGTTTAAGATATAATCAGGTGTTTTTTATTTGAAAAGCCTGTGTTCTAGTAAAATTATGATTTTGGCGCTTCCCATTGGTGATTATGCATTGTTCTCCGCAGTTAATTTGTTTTCTTCTGCAGATCTGTTTGTGATGTTCGGTGAATTTGAGATCTGATAAACTTATAATCGTTCTGGACCTTCTGTATAAGTGTAGTATGTTTTTCCGGTCATGTAGTTTATTCACTTATTTCTTATACAATTTTATTTTGCCTGGATTTATTGACAAATCACTTATTTCTTTGTCTTTTTTCACTTGGGTTTTCCTGTGGCTCCATTCATGAGTTGTAGAGCTAGTTTTTTTTGGGCACAAATTATTGATTTTAAAAATAAGCTCAATCTTTTTCAGAGACAGGGTAATGCTTTTAACACATTTTTATTAGAGTTTTTATCATAAAATAAGATAAATTATATATATATAAACGTACAATTGAGAGCACACATTTAATTTCTCCTGCTGAGTCTTCATATTTTGAAATTATTGTATAACTATTTCATTATCAATATTACTGAAATTTTATTTTTTTTCAATATAAATAATCAAACAATTAATATACAAGAGTGCCATATGATGGCGTTAGTATTTCTTTACAATTTTTTGGCTACAACAGTCGAATTTTTTAGGTTTGAAATAGCCAATGCAAAGTCAGTCACTAATCAGGGTTTTTCGGCCTCAATTGAGCTTATGATTGTGCTTAGGATAAGTTTCTTAGTTTATAATTTCCTTATTATTGTTAACATAAATTATGATGAGGAAGTTTTCAGCTTTAATCTTAATTTATTATGTGCAGAATTGAGTCATATTGCTCCTTTTATATCTCTTTGTTTTTCTTTTCTTCAATTCTTAATGATATTTATAAAACCTTTAACTATTTTTTGCATATTGCATTCTCAATTCTCCAGCTATGTTTGATCCATTTTATCCCTATAAAGCAATTGTCATACAATTAATCTATTCAAGCCCGGAGCATCATTGTGTTTGTCAATTAACAAAGTAAAATATTTTAGAATGTACTTTTAAGGGTGAAACTGAGCTCAATTTCTAAGGTTCGCTTATTAGAAAATATTAAGTTGCATTAGATCTCAATGAACCACTTTTGCATTAATGCAAAAGTACAATGCAAAAAGTGCTGTTGTACTGTACTTATTTTCTTTATTTAGATCCTACAAGGTTGGAGTAGCTCCAGTGATAGATAAGATTAGAGAGAGTTGCCTTAAATGGTTTGGTCACATAAAACGGCTGCTTTGTCTCGGCTAGGAGAGTAGATGTATTAGTTTTGGTTATGTTAAGGAAGGTAGATGTAAGCCTAAGAAGACTTGGTTAGAAAATATTAAAAATGACCTTTCTTTATTAGATTTAAATGAGAATTTGACTCTTAACAGGGCACAATGGAGAAAATGATTCATGTAGCCGACCCACATTGTGGGTTAAAGGCTTGATGTTGTTACTGTTGTTGTTGTAGATCTCTTTAATGGAGGGTATTTAAACAATTGGACACTTTGGTGCTTGACTTTTTATATGTTACATTATCATATTTAAAATATAGGATTCTATGATGCACCGACACGGCACTTAGAGAGGGTATGCAATGTCGGACACATGTCGGAAACGGACACGCGTCGGACACCACATGGACACGTGTCCGACACGGCATTGGAGTGTCGCAATTAAAAAAATTAAAATTAAAATCGGACACGCGTGTCGGACACGAGTTTCCGGTTATTAAATGAGGTATACAACTTAGTACATGCTCGGTACCGCTCAGTACATGCTCGGTATTGCTCAGTACATGCTCGATACCGCTCAGTACATGCTCGGTATTGCTCAGTACATGCTCGGTACCGCTCAGTACATGCTCGGTATTGCTCAGTACATGCTCGGTATTGCTCAGTATATGCTCGGTACCGCTCAGTACATGCTCGGTACCGCTCAGTACATGCTCGGTACTGCTAGGTACATGCTCGGTACCGCTAGGTACATGCTCAGTATTGCTACGTATATGCTCGGTACTACTAGGTACATGCTCGGCACCACTCGGTATCTTCCCATACAAACAACTTACGAACATTAAAAACAAGCAAAACTTCAAAATTACTCTACAATAAAATTTTGTTCCGGGGGCGCTGCCCCCGGAAACCCCCGCAGGGGGTAGCGCCCCCGGAAGACTGGTATATTGTTGTATTAATGTTGTCTTATTATTGGGATATGTTGCTATGCTACTGGCAGGGGTGGATTAGGTGAAGGTTCAAAAGAGACATCTGTCCACGCCGTGTCCGTGCCCTGTATTTTTAAAAATTATTATATATTATATTAAAAAAATATTATGCCGTGTCCACGCCGTACCCGTGTCCTATATTTTTAAAAATTGCCGTGTCCGTGTCGTGTCGCGTCCGTGTCGCCGTGTCCGTGTCGGTGCATCATAGATAGGATTTGATTAATAAATACTGGACGCTTGGTTGAGTTCTATATCCTTGACTTCCATTGTGGAGGTCTTAGGTTTGATTCCTTGAGAAGGGCTATTGTTCAGAATTTTGTAAGTTACTTGACCTTCTATATTAAACTTGGGCACTAACGACACATTTCTTTCCATGATATCGGGTATTTACTTTGTGCCTGGTAAGTCATCATTGTTGGCGATGATAAATACATTCAATCCTCTTTTGCTTAGCTAGAATTGAATGATGTATTCAGTAGCTACCCCAACTTCTTGGCTCTTGAAAGTTTAATTCCATTCATGCTATGATTGGTTAGCTCTTTAACTCTGTCATTGTGAGAGATCTGTAAATTTCTGAATGGAAGGTCAACACAGGCTACCTAGTCTCTTGGTTCCTGAAAGTTAAAATCTATTCACATCTTGTTTGGTTTGGTCTTTAACTCAATCATTATGAGAGATTTGTAGCTTTCTGGGTGCAGATTAACATATCTTAGTTATTTGAGATGTTCTTACTTCTGCTAGTCGTGTGCTTAGAATGCATCTTAGTTGGATGCTTTATTTTGGCTTGATATTTAATTCTACATTTTAGATTACCCTTCTGACGTTGCATATCCTTGAATTTGGTTTTGTTCTTTATCCCATATCTCAATCCAAAATACTAATGCTGTCCTGCTTCATGCATGTGCTTATATTGTTCATGCATGTGACTTGTACTAGCTGGGTTTATATTCCTATATCATTACTTCTAGCTAGCTAATTTTGTTTCACTAGTTGATTGTTGTGGAAAATTCTATAAGATGGTGGTGAGACCTCCAATGCTTTATGGTGCCGAATGTTGGCCATTAAAAGAGAAGCATAATACTAAGTTAAGTGTTGCAGAGATGAGGATGCTTAGGTGGATGAGTGGCTTTACCCTTAGATATAGGATTCAAAATGAGCGTATATGTGAAAAGGTTGGAGTAGCTCCAGTGGAAGATAAGATTAGAGAGAGTTGCCTTAGATGGTTTGGTCATATTAAACGGAGGCCTTCCGATGATCCGGTTAGGAAAGTTGAGGTATTAGATTTGACTTATGTTAAGAAAGGTAGAGGTAAACCTTAAAAAACTTGGTTAGAAAATATTAGAAATGATATTTCTTGATTAGATTTAAATGAGAATTTTACTTTTAACAGGACTTAATGGCAAAAAATGATTCATGTAGCTGGCCCCATGGAGTGGGACAAAGGCTTGATGTTGTTGTTGATTGTTGTGGAATCATTTCTTCACCTACAATTGTAATGGATGCTTTGTTCTGCTTACAAGCACATGATTCTTTAGCAAGTTCGTGGAATTCCTTGTGGTAAATAGCAGACATGGAAGCACTTTAATCCAGCCTCAATCATGCTTCTATCCTCTGAAAGGCAGGCAATTGTAATACACATTGAGGAGTAACTGGGCCTGGAACTGTTAGTTTCTTATTCCAAATACATGGAAGAATAGAGAAACATTTGTCCTTTTTTTTAATTTGTTTTTCTTTTCTAACTTCATTTGTTCATACTGACGTTCTGTTTTTAGTTATATCACATACTTTCTTGCTGCTGATTATTTTCACTATGGTCTTACTGCTAAGTAAACTTTCCGATATAAAATAACATAATTTGTTCTTCTTTTCATGTAGGTGCTCAAAGTTTTTCCCAACCCACTGACAATTACTACTTGTCAGTTTCTAATTGGAACGGTGTTTGTACTTTTTGTGTGGACGACAAATCTTTATAGGAGGCCAAATATAACTTCTTCGCAGGTTTCTATGCTTAATACTAGCCACTATAAACTCAACTTGTTGGTCACAAACTTATCTAATTGATAAAACCTTAAATGTTGCAGCTTTTAGCTATTCTTCCGTTGGCTATTGTCCATACATTAGGCAACCTTTTCACTAATATGAGCCTTGGAAAAGTTGCCGTATCATTTACACATACAATCAAAGCTATGGAACCATTCTTCTCAGTTCTGCTTTCTGCTTTGTTCCTTGGCGAGGTGAACTTTTCCTTTTCCGACACCTTGTAATCAAATCTGATTTTGAAATGATGCCATTATTAATATGCTTATTCTTTTTGTTCATGGAGTTCTAGTTTTAATTAGAGTTAAACGTAATAAATACTTAGTGATACCTATAACTATAGCAACCTGTTTTTTCAGTGTTATTTTATTTTATTATAGTAAATTTTTAAAAAAATGATAATGCGAACTTTGATGGAATCATTAAAACTTATTATTTTATTGCAACACCATATGGCTATATAAAAATGTCTTCAGGTGTAATGATTAAATTAATTGATACGCACTATACTTGATTGTGAATAATATTTAAACTTGTTAACATGGCTAAAATTGTTATATTCATAAAATATACATGCATATTATAGAAAATATATTCACGTATAATATTTATAAAATATAATTGGAGGGTGGGATTAAAACAATGATTAATACAACCTTCTTTATGATCTAGAGGTTGTTATTTTGGATTAGAGAAACAATTTCTCTACAACTCAGGGATACAATTCTCGACATCAATAGTCTCACAAAACCTACATTGGAGGGGAAATTCTCGTTTCTTTGGCACACCCTTTTAATAATACAACATTGTTGTGAGTTTGAAGATATTAAATTCTATTTTTGTAATATAGTTAGTAAATTGTGACTGTATTTCCTTATAAAGATTATCAAATTGTTAAGATTGCCAATTGGACAAATAAAGTCCAATTGCTTGTTTGGATGGCCCTTGATCAACTTTATTGAGGTGCATTGAATAGCTTGGCAGGTGGGAATGGTCAAGCAAAAGGTACAATAACTACAACATATACAAATGCCTATGGCCGACGCTAGAAGATTTGTATGCAAAGCAATGACCACGAGCAAAGGCATAATGCGAATACATTTATATACGGATAACTAGTAGGAGATTCGTTAGTGCACTGCAATACACTTGTAAAAAGCAACAAGTAGTGCATGACAGTCTACCTATACAAAACAAGCAAATGCAGAAGGATCACAACAGACACGAGCTTCTATGAGCCGACATAGAAGACCTGTTAAATATTCCAAAATACCCCTGCATATGCACCACGATATGTATGAACAAAAATATAAAGAAATGTATATGCAATGACACACCCGCATGGGCTCCGACGATCATGTTACGGGTATACACGTGACATCTACGAATGTTGCGCGGGTCAAATGATGAACCCAAGTTCGAGCTCAATCATTCAATTTAGGTAGATAGGAGTCGACACGGTTCGAACCATCAAACAAATATACGGTCGCGACATCGATCGAGATATTTATTTTAATATGTTCATATTAGTCCTTTAAAGTCTATAATCAAGAAAATTCGCTCATAAAAGCATATAGATGACAACGAATCCAATCCTCTGTTGGCAAGTTGACAAAGTCGATAAGGTTCAATCCGTAAATGAAAATTCTTTGTAATACCCTGATGATGGTCATGTTGAATGCAAATCTCAACCGGAGGGGGTTAATTCAAAATATTTTATATGCCGTCCAAATGCCCATGAAAACCTAAAAATTAAAAAAATCCCAAAATTCAAACTATTTAAAAATTGAAATCAAGAATCAACCACTTAAGACAAAAACTCATCCATCCTCCACAACAGTTTATCAAGGTGGACAAATTTGAAAATACACTTCAACTCACAAATAGTTAATGTTTGGTCGAGAATATTATTAGGATTCATTCTCAGACAGTTTCCTGCCAGTAAGGACGTGGCACGTGTTTTCTAACTGGCGGTTTTGCTACCAAATGACACCGCATGTAAACAGTTATGACTGGGGCCCTCTGAACCGGGTGGTTTTGCAGTCAAATGACACCACTAAATTACGGTTATGGCCAGAGCCTGTATGCTTCCCAATGATATCAAATCCTTGAGATATGAATCAATATGATACAATCGATAGGACACAAAACCCTCTGTTAGCTAAGGTGGATTCAGATTTGTCCCCTTTGACAAATATTCACCCCAGGTCTATAAGGTACCCTCGGACGACGCAACCCATGGTTGCCGACAAGGATCCTTTTGTCAGGTTGGGTCAACTATCTCTTCTGACTAAGTAGACCAGGGACCACGATAGCCTGGGATGACGGAACCATGAGATATTGATTGGGTCCATCATCCATCCCCTCACCATCCGCTTTAAGTACGTGGTGGTGAAAATTCTAAATTTTAAATATCAATTCAACAATACCTAAACCCATGCTGCTACTATATGTCGGATACCATGTATCTACGGATATGATGTATTCACTTGACGACCAGCCTTAATCGATAGTTCTCTCTCGTTACCGGGAGGGGTAAGTAATTATAGGAGCTTGCGCCTATCGGAAACAAGAACTCAGATCATAAAGTCCTTGCAAAATGAGATTGAAATTTCTGGGTACTGTCTTATCTTCAAATCTAACCTGCCTTTCCAAAATTTACCCCAGAACTTAATCCGTTAAAACTCCACGAAAGCAACAGGGAGGCCGGGGCGTGAATTTTCAGAGCCCACACCTCTGGTCAATTTATGCTTCACCCTTATCTGCTGACCAAGCCCATGTGATGCACTTGTCATCGTCCAGTGGCACCATCAGTCTGTTCAGAAGTGCAATAGTTTAACAATGCAACCTCTCCAGGTGCTTCAGTTAGGTGATGTTGTCATTCTCTCATCCTCATATGTTGTTGAACACTTGAGCCTTGCCATAACTGCTACCAACATGTCCATGCCTTCAGCTGATGCAATGGCCGTTCGCCACCACTACTGGTCTAAATACATTGATGTTCTAAAATTTCCATTTACCATTTTGCTTGATGTCAAAAGATAGCAGCTACTAGGGAACTCTATTGTGTCTGATTGGTGTTGCAGGGAGTAGCAGGCGGCAACTTGGTGTCGCAGGAGTAATTATTCCGTCAGGTTATCGAATGCATCCGGAAACCAATAACAAAATGCCACGTCACTAAAGTGCTCGGTACCGTGCTCGGTACAGCGCACTCTGTACACTCGGTATGCTCGGTATTGCTCGGTATTTTCACCGGATGTAATAATTTCTCGTGTCGCAGGGTGTAGCAGGGGGTAACTTGGTTCAAATGTCTCTTTATGAGTGTTAGAAAACACAGTCAAGTCATTATTTTTAAACTCCTTGTCAGAAATAATAATTATAATATATTAAATGAGAGAGAGAGAGAGAGATTCAATATTTTAATTTACCAGGATATGATAGTTATTTAGTGATATATATACATGTTTGTTAAATACGACTAAAGTTAACTAAAAATTTAAGATTTCTAAATACTTCTTTCAAAATTATATATTTATTTAATGTTGTTTTATACTATTTTTATTTGTAATCTCTTTGAAATAATTGGTTAGGTTTCTGTTTTATTTACTTGATATTCCAAAGTTATTTTTTGTTTAAAAAAAAAAGAAAAGCCATAAGATAAACTAAACAATACAAACCATAGCTCAAGTGATTGACCTAGTCAAGTCACAGTGCATAACTTCTTATCTGCCAGGCTTGTCTGCATGCAAGCAATGTATTCAGAAATTTACAGTTACTATTTTTGTGTTATTGTGTTCTTGGTGTTTACTTTGTTTTACTTGAAATGTGCAGCAACCTTCCGTCTGGGTTTTATTTTCTCTTGCACCAATTGTTGGTGGTGTGGCTCTAGCATCTATGACCGAAGCTTCTTTTAATTGGTAAGAAAATTTATCGATACCAGTTCAATTAGGAAGCAACATTAGGATGCGTAATCTTTCTCTTACATCTTATTAAGATTAATTTTTGAGTGCTTATTCAACTTGTATTTTGCGCTCTCTATTTCTTCAGTTTGAACTCATTCTTAACCAATCTCTTTACCTTCGTTTATGGTGAACACAGTTTAAGTCAGCTTATCAGTTTGCTTTCATAAAACAGGGCAGGCTTTTGGAGTGCTATGGCTTCCAATTTGACATTTCAATCCCGTAATGTTCTTAGCAAAAAAGTCATGGTCAAGAGAGAGGTTTGTGGACCTTCCATTAAGTGCGAGTGAGAATTTCATGGAACATGGTGCACTGTCCTTTGCTAAATTATAAACCACAATGTCCATGCATACTCCTTGATATTAGGGAACTCTATTTGGCTAAATTCTCTCCAATTTTTATTTCATTGTAGTTCTGATTTATTTATGTAATTTTGAACAGGAATCTCTGGACAATATCAACCTCTTCTCAATTATAACAATTATGTCTCTGCTCCTGTTAGCTCCTGTCACATTCTTTGTTGAAGGCGTCAAGTTCACTCCGTCATACCTACAGTCTGCAGTGAGTTTTCCGGATCTAAAACCTTTTAGACTTGCATGCGTGGATCTACGCACTTTCATGTGTGCTTGCATCCACACTTCTTGTGTGTATGCTTAGAACGTCTTCTGGCTTGATTTGCGCTCCTTATAATGCAGTAACTTGTGATTTCAACATTCCATTTGTACACAAAGAATTAAAAAAAAAAAAAAACAGTACCTTCATCTTGAATGATGGTTATTGCTTCTGTTTCCATAGATGTAACAGAGACGAAAACTAATGCTTCGTTTGGGACGGCTTTTTTGCTGCTTATTAAAGCAGCTTTCGAGTACAAAAATTTTAACTTTTGTACTATAAAGTTGTTTTAAGAAGCAACAAGAAAGCCGTCCCAAACGAAGCCTAAATCTTATTGTTTGATGAGAAAGTTATTTGTGAATATTTGTAATGTTTTTTTAGGTTGAGCTCTTGCTTTAATGATGTGTGCTGGGTCTCATTGCTCCTTTTGTTGTAAACTTTGCAGGGTTTGAACCTCAAGCAAATCTATGTGAGATCCCTGATTGCAGGATTATGCTTTCATGCTTATCAGCAGGTTAGACTTTGCTTTTCATACTTGTATTTCTATATGGTAGTACCAGAAACTATTCTACATGCACTTTACAACCAGAAATTTGATGCTGGCATGCTTCGAATATTGCCCTGTCTGAAGGATACCAAATCATGATTTGTTCCTATTTTATCTTATGATGCATCTTCCGGATCAGAGTCAATCTTATAAAACATTAGAAAGATTGATTAAAGCGTCTGAAACTTCTGTGCAAAGTTTGCTAACCAGTTTTCGGCTGGAATTTGAAGCGAACTAAAGTGATAATCCTCGAGTTGATAATCTATAGATTTTTTTTTTTGGGAATATATATTTGAATGCATTTGATCATGAGAAAGGCTAATGCAACGGCTTGTAATTTATAAATTTACAGGTTTCGTATATGATTCTGTCAAGAGTTTCCCCTGTTACCCACTCAGTTGGTAACTGCGTCAAACGTGTGGTCGTGATTGTGACATCAGTTCTCTTCTTCAGGACTCCAGTTTCTCCCATCAATTCCATTGGTAATTTGTTCTGCCCCACCTTCCCTTAATTGCCATTAACGACCTCAGACCAACCTATCTTCACCTTAAATCACAAGATCCCTAATAAAATTCCCACTGATGCCTTGTTGCAGGAACTGGAATTGCACTTGCGGGTGTTTTCCTCTACTCCAGGGTCAAAAGGATCAAGCCAAAGACTGCATAAAAGGTTACATGCTGTCATTTTTGTCGTAGAATTAATCAAGAACTACTGTTATATTATTCTTTCGGGGCTTTGCTTTTATGCATTTATGTGAGGATTGCTATCATTGATGTTTCGATAATGTAGTTGTTCCTCTTGTGATAGATTTGGTATTCAATTCAAACATATAGCACTTTAGAGACATAAAATATTTCATGTTTATGAACCGTTATAGAGTTTTGAAGATGTTTCTTGTTATCAAATATAATAAAAGATTGTTCTATCGGCTTTTCTATTGTTTGGTGTCGACTTTCTTATTCATCTACTTAAAATGATTTTGGGAAGTTTTATAACTTTTCTGCTGGTGTTTGACTTTGGCAAGTTCTTGTTCTACAAATTTGATTCAGAGAATGCTAATCCTCTTCCTTGAAATGCCAATCTTATTAATGGCAGCTATAACAAGCAATTCTGGAGCAGGATCCTAATTGATATAAAGCTTCGACGTTGAAATATATGGGAGCCCATTAGCCCAACTTATTGGCGGCGCAATAAAAAAACAATGTCCCCTCATATGGAGAAATTATTAGGCGCGGAGTCCGGACATAGAGATATGTACGGACATCCATTTAAAATTTGACACATTTAGTGCACCTTGGTTGCATTCTTTTTGTGCGTTGTACTTGTGTTTTAGTTGCACTTTAGCTGTGCTTTGATTGCTTTTTTGTTGCCTTTTTTATTGCGCTTTACTTGTGCTTTACGCTTTTGGTGCGCTTGGCTTAAAGTTTTGCGGACATATTAAATATATAAAATAAACAATAAATCCAATTGAATATTCACATCCATTTTATGTGTCAATATTTTACTGGAGTCCGGACATATCTCTACGTCCAGACTCCGCATGCGGAGTGTCCGGAGACTAATAAAAATGTGCCTCATCACCTCATTGGTGGTTACCTATCTCAGTACCGCTGGGTACTGCTAGGTACCCAGTGCCTGTGCGGACGATTCTCCCGTCCGCACTACACACCTAATAATTTCTCGTCAAACTAACCAATGGAGCTTTTCTTGCTGGTTATCTTCTTCCTCGCTGATTCCCCACCCATTTTCATGGCGTCATAGCTCCTTTGATCTTTCCAACAACCTATCCATTCGGCTGGAACCTTCTCTCTTCTTCAATCAGCCCAACTGATGAATATCTTTATATTATTCCAACCTTATGTTCCACACTTCCTGCACTATCTTCTCTTCCCTGAGGTCAGAACAATTCTCCTTCTCGCTGCCTTTCACCAAGCAAGCTCATTTCCTGTTATTTTTCTCCCATGGTTTAGTTTTATTCTTATGTTATATAAGAATATTTTCTACCCTCATGTAATTTATCTTTCATTTTTCTTTTCTTTTCAATTCAATTGAGCTATGCTGTAAATTTCATGGAAAAAGAAAAGGAAAAAAAAAAAAAAAACCATTAGATTTGATAAAATATGGTATTCAAACACTTGAGTGGAGTTTCAATGATAGCTTTGAATTTTCTTCTGCATATTGATTTTGCAAGATTACTCCATCTGTTCAACGAAGAAAAAGATAAAAAAGCAAAAAAAAAAAAAAAAAGCTATTGCAACGCAGAGAATCAATCATAAATCGCTACATTACCTTGTAGCGAGCATTGGTACCGAGCAAAAACATGACGTGATTGAGTTCTGGTTGGTATCCGGACCATCTGATGTCTGCACAATAATTTTTTCTCTTTTGGGATGATTTTGTTATTGCTTTTTAAAGCAATTTTTTGTATAAAATTTTAATTTTTGTATTAAAAAATTATTTTAAGAAATAATAAGAAACCCGTCTTAAATAAAATCTGAAACTTATTATGATGTTGCTATAATATATGATTTAGAGAGTTTGGTATAAATAATCTTACTCTTATTGTTTTAGAGAAATTATTTTAATAATGGAAACTATAATTTTCATATCCTAATGCAGACAAATGAATTATTACCTTCTCAATCACAACTTTCTAAGCAATTAGCATAAATGTTAGGCCAAAAAGTCCTGCATTGCAACCTTCACAGGCACTTTAATGGCACTAATATTGTAATAAACTTCAGTGGCATCAATTAGGATTCCCAAATAAATGAAAAAAAATTATGATGGTCACACTGAATTAATCATAACAAATAAGAAAATTAGGCTTTATTTGAGATATATTTCTTACTATTTTCTAAATCAATTTTCTTAATACAAAATTTTTTAGTTCAAAATTTTTTATAAGAAAAAACTGTTTTAGAAATCAATAAAAAATTGTCCCGAACGTTCATCTCATTCAAATCTTCTGTTTTATAGGCCATAATAAAAAATAACAATTAATTTCAATTTAATTAAAAAAATCCAAATAAGGCCACATTTTGGAGCCTTAGTAGAGTAAAGTAACCTTACCCAAATCCTCATTTAATGATTATTTTATAGCTTATGTTAGTGATTTATTTTATATTTTTCTATCAAACTTGTTTTCTACATAAGATATTTCAATAGGTTTATGTGTAGTTTACATACTTATGGAGTAAATAATTGCAAACCAATGTAAAATTTTATTTTATTTAATAAAATATTTGGATTTCAAAAGAATATGACTAAGGATGAATGAATTAATGAGTTTACTTACAAGTATAATTATTCTTATCTCATACATTTAGACAAAAGTGCTAAAAAATCTTATTTGAATTTGTGCTCAACAAAAAGCTTGCATGTATGGTTGAAAGCAATTTTAAAATAATAATTTTGTAATAAATGCTCATGACTTTGAGATTGATAAGTAATAAATGAATAAATTTTAATAAAATAATATTTGTGTGAAACTGGCTCTCGATTAGAGATCTATTCGAGCAAATGTGATGGATTGTATAACTTATTCTACTTCATTTTATTTTTGTTGCATGCCAGCATTTTAGTCAGGAATATGAGGGCATTAATGTAAAAATGTATAGGCTCAATATCTGATGTGGGCCATACTTTGAAAAAAAAGAAAAAAACAAAATATTATTTTTCTTAGCTCATGTAATAGTCAAAAATACTTATCTTACCCACTTAAAATATAAATTCTCTAAAGTTTCTAATTTCATCTATTGAATATAGTTAGGATGGCCTATGAGGACCAAAAAATCACCTTACATCATCATACATATATGCTTACTCATTGAAGATTTTTTATTTTTTATTTTTTGTCAAGAATATGAATTTATTTGTAAGCTAAATATTAATATTTTAATTTAACTCTTATAAATAAAGTAAAATTATTAATAATTCTAATAAGACAATTTAATAATTAGTCAATGGTTTGGGCAATTGCATTGCTTGTATAAATTTACTTATAGCTTTGATTAATTTAGGGTATTGTAACAATGCATTAAGAGTCCTTCCAACATATATAATTATAGAATGAAAGGTGTCTTTCATGATATCCATTCATAGTAAAGTCTTATAGAAATTTGGTTATTTATTGGTGTTTTATCATAAAATGTTTTAGTTATTAATATATTAGAATTAATATGAGCTTATTCTATTAAACTCTATTGATATATAGTTTGTAGATATTAATATGAATGTAACATTTTGTAACTTTAAAGTGAATATTCTCTTTAATTTCTTTTAAAATTCATATATTCAACTATTTAAAAATATCTCTATGCATATTTTCTTATTTTTCTTTGTAGAAGAAACTTTTTCTTCGTGTTGAATTTTCTTTTTATAAGAAATTCACAATAAAAAATACACACAAAGATTTATTATAAAAATATAAAATCATAATAAAAGAAGTTCTTTTGTTAGTAAGAAGATGAAAATTATGAAGATAAAGACGAAGCTATAGTGAGGGCCATAGGTGCACGAGATCCATTGGAAGACCAACTCACAAGTGCCTTTATTTTTTATTATTTTTTTTAAATATCACTATATAAAAATAGGCTTTTATTGAAATAAGACATGCAACTATTAAAATCTAATTTACCTAGCTTTATTTTGGATTTTTGAGAGTTTGAATAATCTTCGTTACTTAATTTTGCAAAGAACTTAAAATTTACTTATTTACATATATAGCACTCAAAATTCATACACATCCTAAAATATAAAATACTCTATTAACTTATTTTAATGAGCTTGACAATGACAAGAAATATAATATATTTGTAAATATTGGGCCTTTGTCAAAGAGTTGAGGCCTACAAGTAGATAATGGATAATACTTTTCACATATAAACCTAGTGCTATATGCAATTTTTGCAAGGCCCATGACTCTCTTTGATTAATATAAAAAATATTTATCAATTTTTGGGTAAAGTTTGATCATTGACATGTAAAGATTATTATAGATCAAGTAATTAATATCTCTATTTGTTAAAAGGGTGAGAAAATTATAAATAATTATATTTTTTATTGAATTTTTATATAAATACAAATATGTACATACCTATATGTAGAGATAATAAGAGAATAATAAAATTACAATAAAAAGGAGTTTTTTTCAATAATAATGAAAATATAATAATAACAATTAACACTAATTCCTATTATAAATAATATATATATATAATTTAAAAATGATAACACTATTATTACATTTTCTATTGGATTGCAATTTAGCACAAATTATATTTGCTCTCAAGAATGAATTAGATTTATTTAGACAAATGATCCATTTTTAAGAAATAGAAAATATATTATTAAATATTTAATATATTTTTTTCCTGGAGATTATTATTTTTTTCATAATAAATCTGAGCTATATATTTTACAATTTATACATCAACATTAAAAAAATAATAATATAACTTCACTAGTTCAAGTTTCTCAAAAGTAATATATTCTATCCCCTTGAAATGATATACTTTTGATAAATTAAAAATAATGTCAAAATTATAAAGAAAGATGATTATACCTGTTAAATTGTTAGAATTAATTCAAAATGATTTGCAAATAATAATTTTAACATATCAATCGATGACACTCAATTGAAACGAACATAGAAATAATAATTTAAGGGATAGGGGTAATGATTCTTTAATATGCACATGTAAAACTACCCGCTTGCTATCAATAAGTAAATATGGAAGCTTAAATTAGTTAATGTTTAGCTTGATTCTTGGCTTTATTAAAAAGATAGTCGAAGTAAATGTGATGGATTGCATAACTTATTATGTTGTTGCAATATAATAGGTTTTGAATGCAAAAAATGAGCGTAATTTTTATATATGTATAATGATTTCAAAATATAAATACTTGGGGGAGAAATTTTTATATTAATTACTCTAACAATTTTGTTTTTTTTTCTTTTTTTTTTTTAAATTTATAAATGGTTATCAAGCCTAGATGTAAATATTGAGAGTATAATATTCAAATCACTAAAGTATGCCCTCAGAAAGAAAAAATCATTGCTCTACCATTGGATGAAGATAACTCTGCTAGCGAACTAAGATTGAAAAATTCTTTAATGTGAAATAGCATGATTAACATAAACATACTCAAGAAAGAACAATTGAGATTGAAAATTAAAAGGGTGATTTATATGCATAGAACTTAAAATTTACTTATTTACATATATAGCACTCAAAATTCATACACATCCTAAAATGTAACACTCTATTTGTTAGTGCATCCATGCCATGTCAGCATTCTTGGACCACCTGCTACCGGATACACTCCATCATATTATTTGTTCTGTTCAGACAGCTACAGCAGCTCTGCACATACTCCCTTTTCTAACAAACTATTGAGCTTTACATTTATATATATGTTACCACTGTTATTAAAACGAGCTCAGGAAATCAATACAACAGTTTTAGCTTCTCCAATATCCTTTCCTTCTTCATTGTTCATCTAGCTATTTTATTAATGTCTTGCAGGTTTTAGCATGGTATCAGAGCCTCTTTGCTCAACAGCAACTATTTCTTCTTGATGGCGGACAGAGAGTCTTCCAGCTCCATTCCTCAGAACTCTAATGTGTCAGCTTCAGTCACTGAGCTCACCATACCTCTGTCACTGCAGTTTCTTATCTCCAATCTCAATCATATAGTGCCCACCCAACTCACCAATGATAACTATGCTATTTGGAGATTACAAATCTTCCAGCATTTTTCTGCAAATGGATTTGAACTTTACCTTACTGGCACTCAACCAGCTCCTACCGACTCATCTTCAGCTGAATACAGGGCTTGGTCTCTCATAGATAAAAATCTGATTTCTGCCCTGTTTTCTATGATTTCACCTTCAGTTTTACCCTATGTGTTAACTCTTTCCACTGCAAGTGAAGTTTGGCTCACGTTGGAACAGCGACTTCAGCCGACAAATCGGTCACGAGTCATGCAACTTAAAAATGAACTTCACAATGTTCAGATGCGGGATAAATCAATGACTTAATATCTTGCATAGATCAAATCACTTGTAGATAATATTGCTGCCGTTGGTTGCAAAATAGATACAGAGGATATCATCCTCATTACCTTGAATGGTCTACCTTCCACTTATAATGCCTTTAAGACCTCTATTCACACAAATTTAAATCCTATCACTCTGGAAGTTTTGTACTCATTATTGTGTAGTGAAGAAATCATTCTTCAAAGTGAGCAGTCCAGAGAAACGGCTGTACCTGCCAAAGCCACGGCTTTGTTTTCTAGCAGGAATACTACTCAACCTGGACTGGCACGTCCACGGTTCAACAGCAACAGGTTTTCACGTGGCAGAGGATCTCAGCCTCGTCCATCTGGTTCGCCTAACAGAGCTTCGGTACCTGCTCAAGTTCCCTCATCCTGTCCATCTTATCAAATTTGTGGAAAGATTGGACACATTGCCCTTAATTGTTGGCATAGGTGTAATATGCAGTTTTCTCCTCCAAACTCATGGAATCCACGAGCTATGATGACTCAACATCAACCACTAACCTCAGCTGCAATGACTGAATGGGTTTTGGACTCAGGTGCATCAACCCACCTCACCCCAGATGCTTCAAATCTGCAACAGCCGGCACCTTATTTTGGTTCAGACTCAGTTTCTATAGCTAATGGGAGTTCACTGCCTATTCAAAACAGCGGTCAAGATCTTCTACCTCTACCTGATTCTTCCCGTAAGCTTCGCCTTCAAAATCTTCTTCATGTTCCATCTTTGTCTCATAATTTACTCTCCATATCTAAACTCACATATGACAATAATGTTTCTATTTCCTTTGATGCTAATGGCTTCGTTATCAAGGACCTTCAGGACAATCAACCTCTTCTTCATGGGTTCAGCCATGATGGTCTTTATCAAGTTTCTACCTCTTCATCGCCTTCATCCAATACTTCAGCCAAAGTGTTTCAAGCTACTCAACTCTCGTCGTCTGTGTGGCATGCCAAACTTGGTCATCCACATCATCGTCTATTATCTACTTTAGTCAAATATATACCATCTTTATGTACTTCTCCTTCTACTTCTTCATGTGGCTCATGCAATGTCACTAAAAGTCACAAGCTGTCATTTAATACAAGCACCACTTTATCAAAAGCCCCTTTTTCACTTAGTACATTCTGATGTTTGGAGCCCTGCACCTTTGTCATCTTTGAATGGTTATAAATATTTTGTTATTTTCATTGATGACTTTACTGGATTTTGTTGGTTGTATTTAATGCATTCTAAGAAAGAAACTTTTACTAAGTTTCAAAAATTTTGCGCTTTAGTTAAAAATAAATTTAACTCCAAAATTCTTATTTTTCTGTCTAATGGAGGTGGAGAATTCAATAGCAACCAATTTAAAAATTACTTGCTCACTCATGGTATTTCTCATCAGCTTAGTTGTCCGTATACCCCTGAGCAAAATAGTGTTGCTGAATGCAAAAATCGTCATCTTCTCGATCTTACAAGAACTCTCTTGCTTGCTGCACATCTTCCATTACAGTTTTGGGCTGAGGCTCTTACCACTGCCAACTACTTGATCAATCGCCTTCCCACAAAATCTCTTTTATTATAGATTCCTTATCAACAGCTTTACAAAACTCAACCATCTTAAACTCATCTTCGAACCTTTGGATGTCTTTGCTTTCCTTGGTTACAACCTCAAGCCCCAAATAAACTAACACCTCGATCCCTTGAATGTATTTTCTTGGGTTATTCCACATCTCATAAGGGATATCGTTGTTTTCATCTTCCAACTAAATATCTCTACATTTCACATCATGTGGTGTTCTATGAACACATCTTTCCTTTCCAATCCCTTACCTCTTCCTCTAATCCTACATCCAACCAACCAACCTCATACTCTCCTTTACTGCTTGTTCCATCATCTGTTCCTTCTAATCTCTCATCTAATAATTCTTCTTCTTAATTCCCAGACATATCCTTCATCCATTTCCACTACAAATTCCTTCATGTCCCAATTACCCACCACAAATACTTCAACTTCTGCTCCTGTGATGTTACACCATCCTTCACAACCTCAACATCCTATGCAAACCAGATCAAAGTCTGGTCTGTCCCGTCCCAAGAAATTTTTTGATCTTGCTGTTGTTCACGTTTTGTCAACGACTCCCTCGTGTTACACTAAAGCAATTCATCTTCCTCATTGGAGGAATGCTATGTCGGCTGAGTTTCTAGCCTTTCAAAAAGCAAGGTACATGGACTCTTACCCCTCCACCGCCTAATAAACCCATTCTTGGTTGCCGCTGGATTTTCAAAACTAAACTCCAACCAAATGGTGAAATTGATCGCTATAAAGCTCATCTTGTAGCTCAAGGTTTCAGTCAACAGTTTGGCATTAACTACTCCGACACCTTTTGTCCGGTTGCTAAAATGCCTACTATTAGAATTCTACTTCTAATTGCTCTACATCATGGATGGTCTATTTCTCAAATGGATGTCTCTAATGCCTTCTTACATGGCGACCTTAAGGATGAAGTTTACATGACTCAACCACCTGGATTTATTGATGTTCAACATCCCAATCATGTTTGCAAGTTACGCAAATCTATCTACAACCTTAAGAAAGCTCTGAGGCAGTGGTTTGAAAAACTTACTTCCTTCTTACTTGAGTTTGGTTTCAGCTTTAGTAAAGCTGATCCATCACTTTTGTTATACTCACAAGCTCAAGTCAAATTATATTTCTTAATATATGTTGATAACATGCTCTTAACCGAGAATGACAGTCAAACTATTCAACATCTTGTTACTCAATTACAAGGCAGATTTTCTATCAAACACTTAGGTGAAGCTTCTTTGTTCTTGGGAATTCAAATCTGTAAAACCACATCAGGTTTATTTCTTCATCAAGAGCATTATGCTCGGGAGCTTTTATTGTCTGCTGGATTCTCAAGTTGTAAGTCAGCTCCAACTCCCATGACTATAAAATCTTCTCAAGAACATTTGGCTGAACAAACGTTCAGTGATCCTTCTCATTATCGACGACTTGCCGGATCCCTTCAGTATCTAACTATAACTCGATCTGATATTTTCTTTGTGACAAATGCTATTTGTCAACATATGCATCATCCTCGAAACAAAGATTTCCAATCACTTAAGCGGCTGCTTCGCTATATACAGAATACACTGCATTTTGGTCTTCCTATCACAATTGGTGATTTATAGCTGTGCGCATACACAGATGCAGATTGGGCTGCTGATACTTCCGACCGCAAATCCGTCTCAGGTTATTGTACCTTTTTAGGCAATACTCTGATTTCTTGGTCCGTTAAAAAGCAAGTGACTGTGGCTAAGTCTTCTACTGAAGTTGAATATCGTTCCCTAGCATCTGCTACATCTGATGTCATTTGGCTTCGTCGCCTGGTTGAAGAATTTCACATTCCACAAAAAATGCCTACTGTTATATTTTGTGATAATTCTTCTGCCATCGCTCTTGCAAACAATCTTGTTTTCCATGCTCGCATGAAGCATATTGAAATTGATTATCACTTTATCAGTACGCACATCAAATCCAAGGCAGTTCAAGTTTCTCATATCCACTCGGAAGATCAAATTGCAGATCTTCTCACCAAATTGTTATCGATTAAGCTGTTTCTTGATTTACGATCCAAACTAACCATCTGCTCCTTGGATGCTTAGTTTGCGGGGGGCTGTTAGTGCATCCATGCCATGTCAGCATTCTTGGACCACCTGCTACTGGATACACTCCATCATATTATTTGTTCTGTTCAGGAGGCTACAGCAGCACTGCATATACTCCCTTTTCTAACAAACTATTTAGCTTTATATATATATATATATGTTACCACTGTTATTAAATGAGCTTATGAAATCAATACAACAGTTCATCTTCTCCAATATCTGTTCCTTCTTCATTGTTCTTCTCTCTGTTTTATTAATGTTTTGCAGGTTTTAGCAGCTTTGACAAGAAAGCTTGCTCTATAAATAAATAAGTCTGTCATCAAAAGATCCAGCTTGCCCATCAAAATATGTAAATTTTGCTATAAAAAAATTATTCTTGATATGTTTTAGAAAATTCATAGCAATGGAAATTGAACTTTTGTATCATAGCTTTTCACGAATAACTACCACACAAAAATAGCAAAAAAAAGAAAGGCATCAGACCACACATTTCATACGAAGAACCTGAAAAGAAAAAAAATGATGCGGCCTGACCGATTGTATTTTTGTAAATGTGAGGAGAATGCTGAAGATGCAATAGGTAGATGATTAATCTAACGATGATGTTCAAATAATGGTTGTTAAACGATGGTGGATGGGAAATGGCGGTCAATTAAGTGATGGCAATCAAACAATGATAATTAGGCGACAGTGCTCAACAACCGAATAATGTGTTAGCTTTGTGGGGAATCTGATTGTGATGATCAATGGGCGTATTATTGCTTCGGAATTCAATTCAGTTTGCTGAGTTTGCTGAGAGGTTGCAAGGGGTCTTCCCTCTGGTTGGGTTCGGATGCTTTGCACCTGAAAATTTTTTTCCTATATAACCATACAACGCTACGACATTGTGTATCCGAGCACCCCGACCCTGCATAGTTTGCTTGGAAAAAGACAGAGAGCAGATCACTGTGGTGCTGAACCTCGGCGCTGTCAGGAAGACTCAATATAAAGAGTTTAGAGCCTCAGCACTCCAAACAGGTGATGTGAGATTAACTGATAGTTTTCTTTCTTGTTTTTCATTAAGAGCTACGTCACTTGGTGGTTTTGTACATTTTCTTTGTTTGTTCATAAAGAACGGTGCAAGAGAGAATAGAGACAATGAGAGAGCAATAGCGAAATGAGATCTATACTATTTATCCTAAATTTTCTTAGTGAATTTCTTGGTTTGGTATGACTCCGTGCTATTTTTCTGGTTTCGGGATTTTCCACATTAAATCCCGGTGCTATTTTTTTTTTTCATTTCATTTTCTATTTCTTGTTTGTTTCGTTGGGTGTTTCACTTCTCCGACATAGTGGCTGTCAAGTCATTGTCTAATGACCATAGTCGGGTAATGACATTCATATAACAGTGGTCGACAGTCGGATGATGGTCATGTAGCAACAATCAAGTGATAGTAGTTGGAAGATGAGATTCGAATAATGGTAGTTAGAAGACAACAAAGATGACAGTCGAGTTACAGAAGAATGATTGAGAGAAGATTGTCAGATAATGAAAATTAGGTGATTGTGGTTGGAGGTTGGATGACAGCAGTCAAGCGGCATTCAAATTATAGTAGTTGGGAGAGCAATATACTATAATTTTGATGAAATAGATTATAAATGATTTTGATTTTAATTCTAAAAGTTTCCAATATAAACATTACATCAAGATAAGTAAATTTTATTAAGGCATATCACCTTAATTATTTTAACATATTAATATGAAAATAAGTTTCAAAATTTTATTTAAGTTTAAAGTTTTGATAAACCACATAAAATTGAATTAAATTAAAAATATATTGAACATAATATAGTTTTAACTTTCTAATTGAAAATAAACGACTTGATCATGAATTTATCACGTATAAAATCTCTTCTTAACTAGCATTTTTTGCCAAACTTATTAAGAATACCTGCTAGATAACCTGTAATCAGTCTACATGTAATAAACCTGTAGTAGAGTCTGTTCTATCTCAGGCTATATATACTTATGCTATGTATCTGTTCACGGTAGAGAATAGAATTACTGTTTCTAAAACTCCTTTCGTCATGGTATCAAAGCCTGGGGCGATTTTCTGTTTCTTGAAAAACGCCTCTCATCCTCATCTTGTCCGGCTGCTCCTCTAATAGATCTATCGGAGCTCCGACCTAAAATGGAGGATTCTTCCACCTCTCTCACAACGGCGCCCCAAGAATCTGTCGCAGGCGAATACAACATCCCAGCGGCTCTCAAATTCGTCATATCCAATATCAAAATCATTGTATCTACGCAGCTTACAGCTGAAAATTACTTGGTATGGCGTTCTCAAATCCTCAAACTTCTAACGGCTAATGGTTTCTCCGATTTTCTTCTTCCATCGGCATCTCCACCGGCTAGGTATATTGACCTACCAGAGGGTCATCAAGAAACGAATCCAAAATACCGTGAATGGATACTCGTTGATCAGAACCTAGCTGCCGCAATTTGCTCGACAATATCGTCAACCATTCTACCCTATGTCATCAACCTGGAATCTACCGCATTAATTTGGGGAACCATTGAACGACGCCTTCAGTCGTCGAACAGATCGAGGGTGATTCAACTACGGAATGAATTACACAATGTGAAGATGGCAAATCAAACAATGGTTCAATATCTTACCCAAATCAAGACTATAGCAGACAACTTATCAGCTGCCGGAATGATTCTTGATCAAGAAGATATAGTTCTGTACATGTTAAACGGGCTTCCACCAACGTACAATGCATTCAAAACGTCCATACGCACGATGTTACAGCCTATAGATCTTGATAATTTCTACTCACTTTTAATAAGTGAGGAAATTAATATTCAGGCGGACTCACTTCGAACAACATCTCTGCAAGATTCTTCCACAGCCTTGTATACATCCCGTGGTCGTGGACGCAGAGGAAGAGGAAGAAATTCATCCCAACCATCAAGATCGAACAACGGCCAGCCTGTGCAATAAACGCGGACACACCGCAAATAATTGCTGGCACAGATCAAATATGACGGTTAATCCTCCGGAATCACAGCCTCCAGCATCTCGCGCAATGCTCGCTGCGACAGAAAACGAGAATCAGGACTAGTATCTGGATTCAGGCGCATCTGCACACTTGACTCACTCGATTGACAACGTCTCTCCAATTGAAACGAACATAGAAATAATAATTTAAGGGATAAGGGTAATGATTCTTTAATATACACATGTAAAACTGTCCGCTTGCTATCAATAAGTAAATATGGAAGCTTAAATAAGTTAATGTTTAGCTTGATTCACGGCTTTATTAAAAAGATAGTCGAAGTAAATGTGATGGATTGCATAACTTATTATATTGTTGCAATATACTAGGTTTTGAATGCAAAAAATGAGCGTAATAAATTTGTGTTGCGGGGCATGCTCTCTATAAAAATAAAGAATTACCAAAAGTTCAAAAATCCTTTTTTTTCTTCAAGAAATTCTTTTTAGTTTATTTTATAAATTAGAAATATATTACTTATAGGAAAAAAAATAACATGTTAAATTTGATAGTTTCATACATCTTACATAACTCATACCAACCACCCAAACGATAGGCAAAGACCATCAAGAGGAGGGAAAAAGCAACAGTCTACCAGCCGAACAACAAAAAACACTCGAAATAAGGCCACCAAAAGAGCAAGAAGATCCACCACCAATGATTGCCAACAAGCCACGGAGCCCAGGTGATGAGCCAAATGCAACATCATAACTCGTAAATGAGACTAAACATCCAAAGATCCAGCAATAAAATGAATTACTTCCTTCTAGAGTTTCTTCTTCCACATTTGCCACCCCTCAAAGCAAAAACTTTTTCACCACTCCAATTGTCCTTCAAGATAAACATAGCTTGAACATCATCTTCATACTGAAGGAAGTCTTCCCCAACACCCTCGCAAGGTGTGGATACATACTCCTTAATCTAGTCATTTTGCTCCACACTTGCTAATTGAACTTTCAAGACCTCATTAAAAATTAGTGAAACAGGGACATCAACCAAAAGCTTATTTGACGATTCCAACACAATCGCAGGAGAATCCATACATCCAGCAGCTAAACTCAATGGTTTCACAACCAAAGCACCCACCAAAGGGCTCAACTCTGGATCAACAACACAGTCCCCTGACCCGTGTGGGACAATAACATAAAAACCCATAGGTACACTATCATAGGCATCAACATCAAAATCAGGATTGACAATAGGACTTGCTTCCAAATTAACTAAGTAATTGTTAGGCTCAGAAGCCTCAGCCACAATCTCATTAATACCACAAGAAAGAGCCATCGATATCCCTTCACCAAGAGCAGCATCCTCAGTGTTGCCATTGCTCGTTTCTATAGCTAAAGCATCATCCATACCAATTTCCCCATTAACAACAACCTCAATAGGATTAACTGGAGCTACGATGGGAATAGAATTTTCCACAGGACCGGCAATAACCACATTTTCAACCACGGCATTAACCTTCTCACTAGAATTACAATTAAAACCCAAATCAAACACCATATTTGAAGAACGACATTCACCAGGCAAATGACCAATTGATTAACATTGCACACAAAAATGGGGAAACTCCTCCATGACAACATGCTGAACATAACTAAACTTTTCAGGACCAATCCAAACTTTATCATAATTTTTTTTTGTAATGTCAAGCTCAACTAACACACACGTACAGAGGGACGGGAGCCGTCACATGATCCTCCTTTAGGGGATGACCAAATAAAGAACCTAATCCATGAAGAATACATGACAAAAAAAAAAAAGGTGGTCGCAAGTTGGGGAATGAAGTCCAGATCGATATGACTGGGGACTCCACACCAATATCAAGAAGAGGAGACCATTTGACCACCTTCATATAACAATTTCTAACAAAATAAGATCTATGAGAGAAAATTCTGCTATAGTTGAGGTCATTCACCAGCTTAATCAACACATGACAATGGTCCAACAATGTTACAAAAAATTCACCATTGAGCTTAAGAGCAAAGAAAAACTTCTGAAAAGTGTCAAGACTCAGACGCCTGGAAGGAAAGAAACAAACCAAAGAAAACTTCAAAGGAGCCGCAAGGGTGAGCACCTCATCATCTAAAATTCAAAGAGACAGCAAACCACGAAAAATAGATGGCTTGAGATCAGAAAAACATGCCTCAAAAGAAATACCAGACAAAGCATATGCAAATGAGCAAGATTTTAGTTGACCCCCCAAAAAAATCAGGATCGGCCAAAGTTGACTACTGGATAGAAGGGCCAACGAACTATTAAAAATGAAGGATTCAACAAAATAGAGGAGACGAGACCTCCCTAAACAAACATGAACGACGCAAGATGCTTCACAAACGAACAACGCCAGCGAAATGCTAGCAGCAACGGAGAAAAACACACCGAAGAAGCTGCTAGGGCAAAGCTCTAGTGGAGTGGGCATGATGAATCTAGCAGCTTCAGAAAAACAAGTCGCTGTGCAAAGGCCGATATGACCATCATTGGACCATCGCTCATACATTACTCATATTCTAATAAGATGTTGCATTAAAAGGGACAAAGTTTTTCTTAAAAAGTATATTGAGATGGATTTGAATTTGTTTGTACAATGCAAGATTGATAAATAAAGATATTCACATTATTTAATATTTCCCTAATTTATTGTCTTGTGAAGAGCCTCTATAAAACTCCCTTGTAGCAAGAAGAATTTAAAATTTAGAAAGCATGACATTTTCAAATTATTTAAGGAAAGCCAACAAATTCATTTTATGTTCTGGATGATGAGTATGATAACAAGAATGAAGCACAAATTAACTGTTGGGATTCACATATTTTGTAATTGTAATTTTGAGTTATAAGAATGTTTTTAAGTAATAAGATATGTCGATGAAAATATCTTATTTTTAATTAGAGTTCAGTGTATTATTTCAACTTCGATTCTTCTTGAAATATACTTTTTAATTGATTTAGATGGAATAAGAAGCATTCATATAAAGATGGATGGTCAGATTTGATATGAGTTTTAATTAATATGAGTTTTACCAAATTTAATTTCAGATAGTTAATGTGAACAATTTCATGTATAATAATAACTGAGAATATAAAAGGTTATACTTGTATAGATTATTAATTATTTATAATACAATGAAGGGATAATATAATTTTAGAAGAAACAAATGGATGACCAAGATTGAGTTTCATAATTTTATGTATAATAACAATTGAGAATACAAAGGGTTCCCTTAGGATTTTAATTTCTAAAATAGAATACGAAGCATGCATTCATATAAAGATGGATGGTTAGATTTGATATGAGCACTAAATTAATTAATGTGAGTTTTACTAATTTTAATTTTATATAGTTAATGTGAGGAGTTTCACAATTTCATGTATAATAATAAATAAGAATACAAAGGGTTACACTTATATATAGATTTATTAATTATTTATAATATAATAAAGGTACAAGATAATTTTAGAAGAGATAAAATGGATGTCCAAAATTTAATATGGAAGGAAATTCAAACGACTTTTATAATAGTATTATAGATATACTTTTGATAAACTAAAATTAATGTCAAATTTATTAAGAAAGATGATTTGACCTAATGTTAAATGGTTAGAATTAATTCAAAATGATTTGCAAAGAATAATTTTAACATATCGATGGCACTCAATTGAAACAAACATAGAAATAATAATTTAGTACGCCCCTTCCAAATAATTGAGATAGGGGTAATGATTCTTTAACATACACATGTAAAACGTGCTCACCTGAGATCAGTAAGTAAACATATACACTAAAATAAGGTAATGTTTAGCTTGATTCACAATCTTATTAAAAAGATGGTCAGAGTGAATGTGATGGATTGCATAACTTATTATTATTATTTTTTTACGTTTGTTGTGATATAATAGGTTTTCAATGCAGAAAAACGTATGCTAAATTTATGTTGTGGGACATGCCCTATAAAATCAAAGAATTACAAAAAGTTCAAAAATCATTTTTCATATATACTTTGTAGTATTATAACCCTCATAAGTCTATCAACATGACCAGTCTACACTGAAAGAAAGTTTTAGAAATATGATTTTTTTCATATCTACTAGTTACAATGTATATATAAATTTATATGTTTAGTTAGTTCAATGTTGTGCTCATGCACTTAGGCATTAGAAGGTATGCCTTCATTGTCAAGTTAAGAAGGGAGTTTGCATTGCCTAGATGCTTCATAGTGTAACACCTAAGGGGAAGTTATGTTTGCATGAAAAATCATATATCTCATATTGTAATTTAGAGATAATTTTCTATAGTTGTGATACTATAATAACAAATAGGGTAGTGGTGATTTTCATGATTTCTCTCTTATTCTACAAATTCTATTGTGAGAAATATATATGTCACAATCTTATATTATAACATTTTTGTAAAACTATGCTCAAATTGCTGCTTTGTGATTCTAATAAGATGTTGCATTAAAAAGGACAGTTTTTTTAAAAGGTATATTGAGATGGATTTGAATTTGTTTGTACAATGCAAGTTAATAAAGATATTCAGATTATTTAATATTTCACTTTTATTTGGTCAGGTCACCTGATGTAGTTCTACGTTCAGACTCCAGTAAAATAGTGTCACGTGTTCTCACTATTTACCGCGCGGCCCGACAACCCTGACCCGGAACGGAGGCAAGATTGTTATGTTCGCGTGTTGCTAGGTATTGCTCGGTATTTTCTCTATATTGGTCTATTTTGCTCGGCTCTAGAGCAATACCGAGCAATACACGAACATAGCAATCCTGGATCAAGTCGTCGGGCCGCACGGTATTGAGTAAGACCACGTGGCGACATATTATTGGCGTCCGAACATAGAGCTACGTCAGATAACCTGACAGCCTCAACAACAAAAAATTCTCCCTTGTAGGAAGATTTTAAAATTTAGAAAGCATGATATTTTCAAATTATTTAAGGAAAGCTTCTTAATTGAGGCCAACAAATTCATGTTGTTCTATGGATGATGAGCATGATAACAGGAATGAAGCACAGATTAACTGTTGGGATCCATATAAAAGGTAGTGCTTGTCATTTTATTTCATGCAAATTGAATAGAGTTCACACATTTTTTTTTTTCCTTTTTTTAATACTTTGAAAGTAATGAATTATCAATCTTAAAATATGAGCTCTAACAGGAGACCACCAATCCTTTCATAGTATTCACATTTCATAGTTCATGCTCCACTTTTTTTGAGAAAATTTTCTAGTAAAAAATCATTTAAAAGCAGCAAAAAATGATAACAAAAAAATGTTCCAAGTTATATTCATGTTTCATTATATAAGAATCCTGATCTCCTATAGCTAATGAGCAATCGTTGAGGTTTAATTATTGAATCATATATGTTTAATTTATTTTCTATGCTTGAGATTCATTTCACTTATCAAAATAATATAAAAAATCAAGATGAATTTGAATCTTAAATTTCATTTGGAACAATTTCTTGACTGTTTCTTAAAACAACTTTTTAATATAAAAATTAAAAATTTTGCAATTAAAAATTACTTTTAAAAAGCATTTAGAAAACCGTCCCAAATGAAATCTTAATCTTAATCACACAATAAATCTGATAATTAAAAAATAACAACTGCCCAACTTTCTAAAGCAAATTTTTAACACATTTTTTTAATTAAAAAATAAATTAAAAAAATAAAAAATTATCCAAATCAAAGCCAAAGTAGTTGAATAAAACAAGAAAAATAACTGTTACAAAAGGTGAAAGAAGATACAGCAGCAACGAAACATCATGCAAATCCTCCCCTTTGTAAACTTGGACTTTAGTTGAACAGTAAAACCAAAATGTAAGTGTTCGAAATTATATATAGCTATAGCAGAACAGTAAAACCAAAGCGTAAATTGCATCCTTATTTGTCATAAATAAACATATAAGAAATCCACTTTCAACTTATATATAAGCTATAATTATTCATCTTTCTCTCCGGTAATAAGAGCCTTGAAATTCGATTGAGGCTTCCTGTTCAGCTCTCTATCATCCAAAGAAGCCAGTCAATATCAGAAGAACATAGAAAAGCAAGAGTTGAATAAAAAATTACCATTCCGGAAGTATTGGAGAAGTGGATCTCATTCAATAAAGGCACAGAGATCCTCCAGCGACTGCTCCAGGTCATACTGATTCTGCCTCAGGATCTCCTTATTCAAATCAATCTGCTTGAAGCCCATCTCCTCTAGCTCTCTTAGTAAGGTTTGCTCCACCATGTCCTCTTTGGCGAGAGCATCAGATGGAGTATCAATTAGAGGATGATAACTAGCAGGTGGTAAAGATTTTGAAATATCAATATAAGGATTTGAAATTTGAGATGCAGCTGGCAGAACTGGCTTAAACATTTTCACTGATAAATTGTTTGAATCCAAGGGCTCGGGTTCGCCGACATCCACGACGACTTTATTGTTCTGCTGACTGCTTTTAGTGGGCAAATTCATGTTGAGAAAAGCAGAAGCCCGTTGGTGATGATCGTCAACCTGTGTTAATACAATTGCATGCAATTGTCAAGTGGATATATAATCATGGGCGGACCCCCCATATGTGTTGAGGCGGGGGGCGGAGGCAAATGCCCACTCACAAAAAAAAAAAAATTGAGGGGATATTTTGAAATATTTTGGGTATTTTGGATATTTTGCCCCCTCTTAAAAAAATTGTCCCCCTAATTTTATCAATCTTTCGCGTCCTTGCTCATCCCCCACAAAAATTTTTTTTTTTATCCATTCTGAAAAATGAAGCTTGATCCGATCATGTATATAATCTGCTAAACTTTAAAATAGAAAGATCTAGATTTTTGTCACAGGATAGGAAAATGGAAAGGGAAAGTTTTGTATAAGACCTGGATAATGACCCAAACCTCCTGCCCAAACTTTTGCCCAAAAGGGGATAACATCTGCCAGTATGACATGTATCGACCTGGTACTGATGGTGAAAAAAAATCAACTGCAATGTCAAGTTCCTCATCCACTGGCAATCCTGTCTCAGGAATCTGCATATGTTAGAATTAATATCAATAATTCATCAAAAGCAAATTTTAGTAAACATAAAAGAAACGCTAAATTGAATCAGTTCAACTAAAGTATGAATGCTCAACCTTCAATATGGCTGAGTCATGGCCCCCTAAGTAGTCTCCTCTAAGCCTTACAAGTTGTGTTCCAAATGGCCAGGAAATTGTGCCATTGTTGCGCATCTTCCATATTTTCGTAAAGCGAGAACAAGGGCCGATCACAGTTCCATCCCATACAGTTACATCTCTGATGAAGCAACTATCAAGTTTTGGTATGGGCGCCTTCATCCAATTAGGGGAAGCAAGTGTTGAAGGAAGTTGGCTACCATACTGCTGGAATAAGAAGAAATACTGCAGTCACACAGAGTGCCAAATAGTTGTGTAAAATTGATAAATCATGAGCGTGCAAATTAATCATCTTACAAGCTTGTGTTGGTCTTTCACCGCTTTAGGGAATTGGAAATCAGACCAATCGATTCTCATGTACTCAGTCTCACTGCCCATATCTCGGAAACAAGTACTGCATAAATCATAATTTTCAAACCTGAAGAGGGAAAAAAAAAAAGCATAGTGAGCCAAGCTGTGCAGACAAGAGGAAAAAGTAGATTGACAGCAGAAATATAGCAAAAGAATGACAATAATAAAAGCGGATGTAAGATAAGCAGCTACTTACACAGTAGACTTGTATCTTGGCCCCACAATAGGGTGCATCCCACATCCATCACATATGATACCCCTGTGGAAAGGACGTGGCATGCTATCAAGAGAGCTAGATGACCTTTCACAAGGGTGCAGCATTGGAGAATGGAGAGGAAATGCAGTTGAAGAAGCAAATGTCCTGTTTCCTATGGCATCAACATGAGAAGTGGAACCATCTTGTTGTTTGAAAGAGAAAATTGAATCAAAAGGACGTCCAGTAGTAGTATCACAGGGAAGCATATTGGCTCTGGAATTTCCATGCAAAACGTTTGGAGCAATGTTGGGGTTTAGCTTGTCAAAACTTTCCATGAAATTATTATCAACCAGAGTAGTAGTTGACAAAGAAGGAAGCTTAGCAGCAGCAGCCATGGGTTTCCCATCACGAAAAACATCACATACTTCCTTTTGTTCCTTGCTTATATTCTGATCAAAAATTACAGGAGCATAGGTTATGCATCGCAAACATTGCTTTGAGTGGTCAATTTCATCCGTCTTTTGAATATTTTCTGGAATTGGACTAACAAAGTTAGTCTGAGGCTTGTGATTTGAAACTGTTGGTTCATTACCAGTATTAGAGTATACTAGACCAGGAGTTCCACAAGAGATGCCCACTGGGTTGCCAGTAGACTTGTGAGAAGATTGGGAGACTTTTGTTAGTTGCTTCTTGGATAAGAGTGTCAAAAGTTCACTAAGCATAGGTGTGGTTGATGCAGTTTGTATCACCTCATGAAAAATATTTGCAAGGGCTCGAAGAATTGGCTCAGGATCCGACTTCGGAGAGCTTTCAACAGTAGGATTCAGTCCAGTTGCAAGTTGAGAAAACCTGTCACAAGCTGAAATTGCTTTATCAGATCCAGTATCAGAATTTGAATCAGAATTTTTCACCGGACTTTTTCCTGAATAAGAACCATTGGTTGAATACGATTTTATCTGAACATTTATCCTTAGAGGGTTTAAACTCTGATAAAGAACAGCGTCACACAATTCATCATCATTTTCTAGAGCCACCACATCACCATCTTCATCAGTATAGGTAAGTTCAAGAACTGCATCAGGACTAAACTTGAAGAGACTTGATATTTTAGCTCTCAGTTTTGTCATGTCATATTCAAATAACATATATTGTTGACGCATGTGGGCATTGAATCGCCTGAGATTATCACCATGGTTTACCTGGCAGTGAAAAGAAGTAGCTTAAAAAGTTGCAGCCAAAAGTCACGGATCTCATAAAATAATAAGATGCAACATACGGTTAAGGTTATAGATTCCAAGAGAACGGTATCCCTTCAAAAAGCTAGCAAGTGAAACCACATTTAGTATGTTGACGTCTATCAAAGAGGGCGGTTGCCCATTAAACAAGGATTACTTTTAATTTGAAAGCCAAATTCAAGGGGAAAAGAAGCGGCAAAGTTAGTATTTGAATGCTAAGGCATCTGAAAGATGTTAGATTGTTTATTTTATATACCTCATAGTAACACCAAAAAAAAAAAAATTAGTTTTTACACATCCATCTTAATATTTTAATGTGCTCAACTTATCCATCAATAACATTTTTTTTTATCGATCAATAACTTCTTTCCTAACAAACGCTCTCAAGCAAGAAAGCCGGTTCAGTTGTAATTTTATAACCTTTAAATCTCGATAACAATATTCCTTTATCAGTTCCAAAGGCACTTTTTTATTTTAATAATTCAATCTTAACTCTTAAAATTACATTTATCATAATTTCATCTATATTCCAATTCTTCTACATGATAGATTTAAGATATACCTAAACCTATTATACCTCGATTTACTTTTATCTTCTAGTAACATTGAAATTACATATTATATATTTTATACTAATCATAAGCTTTGTATATTTTATACATTTTCAAGCAAAAGAAGCTCAATTAGAAGAATACAGATCACTCTGTCACACCAAGTTTCTATGACGACAGCTTGAGTCGCTCTGGAGATAACAAGTCATGAAAAAAGAGAATAGGAAGACAACTATAAGAGGAGAAGGGCTTCTTTGTATAAGCAATTGTATTTCACCTTGAGTGCTTCTTTTCATAAAAAGAGATCCTTAATCATTGGATTGAAGGAGACATGGTTTAAAATTAAGCAATATGAGGCTCGCCTTTGCGCAATTCCAATAAAAAACGCCTCGATGCTTACGCCTCGAGTTTTTTTTATGAGGCTTGCGCCTCAACTTGGTTGAGGCCCGCCTCGCCTCACTGGCATGAGGCTTACGCCCCACGCAATATATATTAAAACATACATAAATCTTGAAGTAAATGCCCGACATTGGACTCTATAGGAGGGGAGGAAGGGGAGAGAGCAGTTCATCATAATGATGATTTAAATGAAGAACTCCTTAGTGATGACAGTGCTGATGAGTTATGAGTTCTTATGTGATATGTCAGTGCTATTTATTTTTGGAAATTGGAATTATATGTTAATGAAAAGAATACTGGGATTTGGGAAAGATATAATTTTGAGTTGAACTATATTTTATGTTGTCTTATTATTGGGATATTTTGATTTCACTTTATATCTTATGTTTTTTTATGTTTTATATTATTCACTCATTAGCATATAAAAAATTTAGCATTTTATGTTTACGCAATCTTTTGATTTTGAGGCTTACGCCTCAAAACGCCTTGAGGCTTACGCCTCGCCTCACGAATGAAAAACGCCTCAATACCCGATAACGCAATTTTAAACATTGGAAGGAGAACGAACATTCATGAAAAGATCCAAGATTCTCTCATCCTTACAGACTTGGTTAAATTAAATTCAAATTCAAGCATAACCAATATGAAACGAAATTTTATAAAACATAGAAATACATGAAGGCGTCCACTTAGTCCAAGCAAAGTTAGATAAGAATTCGTGTCAGGAAACAGTGCATTTTTTATTATTTAACTTATTACTTATCTAACAGAAATCTCTCCCTAAATAGAACCATATAATCTCTAAAAAAAATATACATTGGCTACCTTACTTTGAATATAATTTATAATCTCCCAAATTTCCCTATATATAGGGCTGTTTGCTGCTGTTTTAGAAGGTTTTTTTGGAGATGAATATTTGGAATATATAACCTACGGGTTATCTAGCTTGGGAGCTATCTTCCTCTACCCTACTTCTAATTCGTCTTAGACTTCTACCTACTTCTTCTCTCCAAGGTTTCCACTCCACATGTATCCTTCTGCTTAAGCTTTTATAAGTTGTAGCGTGTCTTTGTTTTTAATAATATTGTTATCTTGTTTATGTTTGTCTATGTTTTAAGGAAGAAAGTTGTCTCTTAATTTGCAATCTTAGCGTTATATTTATCTATGTTGTAAGAAAGAAAGATTTGTATCTTTGCACTATTTCCTATCGCATCAGCACATCACAATGATTAGAAGACCACAACAATTAGTTTTATTTTGGATTTGTATTAAATTCCTTTCTTGAAAATTTTCCTTATTAGAGAGTCCCTCTAAATATCATTATTTATTTACACTTTTCTTATTAATAGAGGTCCCCTCAATATAATAAGGTTAAGGTTGGGTGCACAAGATTTTCAAGATTAAATAGTTAAAGCAAGTTGCTTAATCCTCTCCCACCCTTCTAATTGTCCTTTATTTTAAGTCTAGACCAATCTCTTCCTCTCTCCCCCTCGGTTTCTCTCTACTAAATTGATTCCTCTCTCCCCTTCTTGGTTTCTCCCTCCTAAATTGATTCCTCCATTCTCCGTATGTATCAAGGAACTATAAAGAATCATATGTTTCCAAATCCGCATTACTAGTATCTAAAAAGATCCATTTAACATTCTTTCTTCTATTCAATTTCTGCCCCAATTTTTCATGCAAATAATATCCTATTACATGGACTTCTAAGTCTGCTACCTTGGATTCTATGTATTCACCCATGTTTTTCCATTTCCATTAAAAATTTCTAATATTTCATTTCTTCTCTCAATTCTTGAAAACTCAATTATTTTAATGCATAACATTATTTTTGCAAAAATATAAATCATACAATTCAAGTTCTACTATAATAATACCTCCCTCAACTCAGACCAAATTCTCAATTTCCTTTTTGTTTCCTCTAAATCCCTTATTTTTTCCTTCTTATATACCTTCATAAAATCCTCCCTAATTAAAATCCTAGTCCAAATATTTCAAAACTCATAATTAAACCAAAGTAATTTCTAAACCACCCTCATACACGGCTAATCCTCGTGCAGGAATATGTCCCCCTTCTTCAATTCCTTCCTACTTAAACCTCATCCCCTTCCCCACCTAATTTTGGAACTAACAATAGAAACATTTCCTAAAACAGACAACATACTCTCCATATTACTCCCAAATCCTAAAATAATCCCACCATAACCTAATCTACTAATCCACAATGAGTATACTATGACATCATATTACATAGGCAATCAAAACATAATCTATGGTGATCATAATGTTGTGCATTATCACTACAACAAGTATCTGAAATATTCATATTATTCATGTATCTATCATAAGACCTGCATCACTACTCTTCAGTTGAAGATATGAATGGGACATATGTGGCATTTATTAACTATCATCATTATACATATCATACCATCATGCAAGCTATTATGGATCGCATCATATTCCATTTGATCCCAATAGCAAAAATTAAGTTGAGCAATTGCCACCTAAATCTTTTTATCCATCTTATTATTATACATATGATTCCCACACTTTGAATAAACACCTCCAAGTTCAACATTTGGTTCGACTTATTCTAACCCGAATTGAAAAAGATAAATGTTTGAACTTTTTATATTTTGAACTCTTTTGCATGCTTTTGGAAGTGATATGTGTGTATGGAAAAGGTCTGCATCAGCTTTGGAGTGGGTTCCAAGGGTTTGAATGCATATTGAAAAAATCTAGAAAATTTCCCTTGGAGCGCCTAGGGTGTTATCTCGTATAACGCCGCAATGTTGTGGGCTATGGCGCCTAGGTACTTAAAAGTGGCGCCTCGACATTGTGCTCTTGGATTTTAAAAAAATGAACTAGCGTCGTAGCATTAGACCATTATTAGCATTTTTCTATATTTTAAATTCCACTATTCCATTCATTTAAACATTTAAGCAGTCGACATTGGAGAGAGGAGGGGGTTTTTGAGGGAAAAGAAGGGATTTTGAGCCGCTTCGGGTAGTTTTTAGCTATCGGCCTAATTCAAAAAGTTATCTAGATTGAGGTAGGTGACATTATGATTATCTCAATATGATATTTTTCTGAATTTTCTGATTAAATTAATATTTTCATTACCAAAATACAAGAATAATAATTTTTCATTGGTGAAATTTTTACTGCATAACTTTTTATATATTATATAGATTAAGATTATGAACATTTTGAATCTTTTCTAAAAAAAATTATACAGGGAGTTTTGGAATTTACTTGATTTTTATTGTAGAAAATAATCTAGACTTTGAAAAATATGTTGTAGTAAGATTAAAGTCTTAAAATGATATTTTATATAATCTTTAGAGATAGGAGTAGTAAGGATTTAGTTCAAGTGAAGTGTATTAAAGATGAAGATCAAAAAATACTTTTCTTAGAAGATGATATTCAAGAAAGATGGATGAGATATTTTGCTAAACTTTTTAATGAAGATTGTGAAAATAAGATTGACTATAGTGACCTTAGCACCCTAGATGAAAATAAAGATTTATATTTTTATCGGCGTATTAGTAAAATTGAAGTTAGAGAGGCTTTAAAGAAAATGAAGGGTGGAAAAGCTGTTGGACCTGATGATATTCCAATAGAGGTGTGGAAATGCTTAGGAGATGAAGGAATTTCATGGCTTACTAAACTTTTTAATACTATTTTGAAGACTAAGAAGATGCCAGATGAGTGGAGAATGAGTGTGTTAATTCCTATTTTTAAGAATAAAGGTGATGTACAAGATTGTGCGAATTATAGAGGTATTAAGTTAATGTGTCATACTTTAAAACTATGGGAGCGAGTTTTGGAGCATAGGTTGCGGCGTGATACTAATGTTTCTCAAAATCAATTTGGATTCATGCCGGGTAGGTCGACTATGGAAGCCATACATTTATTAAGAGGTTTGATGGAGAAATATAGAGAAAATAAAGAGGATCTACATATGATATTTATTGATTTAGAAAAAGCATATGATAAAGTTCCAAGAGAAGTGCTATGGAGAGTTCTTGAAAAGAAAGGAGTCAATAATGCTTATATTCAAATCATTAAAGATATGTATGCAGGAGCTATTACATGTGTTCAAACACAAGGTGGTTTGACCAAGTATTTCCCTATTTCGGTTGGGTTACATCAAGGATCAGCCTTAAGCCCATATCTTTTTACTTTAGTCATGGATGTTCTCACTAGACATTTGCAAGAGGATGTACCTTGGTGTATGCTTTTTGCTGATGATATTCTTCTTGTTGATAAGACTAGAGAGGGAATTGAAGGTAAACTTGAATTATAGAGGTCAACCTTAGAGTCTAAAGATTTTCGATTGAGTAGATCTAAAACGGAATATATGGAGTGTAATTTTAGCAGTAATAGTCCTAGTGAGGGGATTGTGACTTTGGGCGATCAAGTCATTAATAAGAGTACACATTTTAGATATCTTGGATCTATTGTTCAGAGTGATGGTGAAATAGATGAGGATAATATCAGCAGAATTCAAGTTAGATGGTTAAAGTGGAGGAATGCATCGGGCTTGTTATGTGATAGAAATATACCCCTCAAACTTAAGAAAAAATTCTATAAGATGGTAGTGAGGCCTGCAATGCTTTATGGTGCCGAATGTTGGCCATTAAAAGAGAAGCATAATACTAAGTTAAGTGTGACAGAGATGAGGACGCTCGAGTGGATGAGTGGCTTTACCCTTAGAGATAGGATACGAAATGAGCATATACGTGAAAAGGTTGGAGTAGCTCCAGTAGAAGATAAGATTAGAGAAAGTCGCCTTAGATGGTTTGGTCACATAAAACGGCGGCCTTGCGATGACCCGGTTAGGAGAGTAGAGGTATTAGATTTGACTTATGTTAAGAAAGGTAGGGGTAGACCTAAAAAGACTTGGTTAGAAAATATTAGGAATGACCTTTCTTTATTAGATTTAAACGAGAATTTGATTTTTAATAGGACACAATGGAGAAAAAGGATTCATGTAGCCGACCCCACGTAGTGGGATAAAGGCTTGATGTTGTTGTTGTTGTTGTTGTAGGAATTTCCATTGTCTACCGTTATAAAATATTGTGAAATTTTGATATGAGCTCAATTATATTATAGTGTGATAAAATATATTTTTAAGTGATCCAGTTATTTGCTTTGATGGTTGAATTTAGAAGTTTTGGGAAATGTAATTGTAAAAGAAGCAAGATATTCTGTTGTCTATACGACATGTTCTGGTGGCTAGAAAATCATGTTCTAATGCCTACGAGTATGTTCTGGTGGCAAAATGTCATGTTCTAGTGCCTAAGGGCATGTTTTCATATTATAAGCACAAAGAGAGAGATAAGGGGCTAGAATTCTTTGAGATTCTGTCTGGAACTGGTGAAATCTATTATGTCATATGAATTTCAATTTATTTGACTACTCAATATACTATTTGAATTTTAGAAAACAACTATATTCTTATTACTTTGCTTATCACAGTGATTTATTATACTGTGTTTAGTATTCGAGAAATTTGCTTAATAAATGAAATATTTAAAAATTTAGATCAATATTTACGTCATGTGAAGTTGTTTTAGCTCACTGTAGTCTTCATTCTATTTTTAGGGTTTGAGAAAGGGAATAATTTTTCCTTTAAATACTGTGGTTTGATGTTATCCTCCACTAATTCATGTAATTCATTGATTCATAGTTATAAGAAATTATAAATATGGTGACGGGTAAGGAGTGACGACTTTGTTTACTGAGCCAACGAATATAACTAACTTATTACTAGAAAAATACTGCTTTGCCAAGACTCCTTGTTTAGTGTGATTACTAAATTGCAGTTATTGTATGACTTTATTATTACTACACCGATTTACTATCACTGTAGGAATATACTGTTACCAATATGGTACTGCTCTACTATTACTGTCACCGACGATACTGTTATTAAATCGCTGATTTTGATACTGATTCATTGATATTATTACAGTTACTGATCCACTGTTGCCAATTATGGGATATACTGAACTGGCGATTATGATTTCGATGGTCTTTATCGAGGCTTTAGTTCCACTATTTATATGATTTCTTTACTTATTAAATAATATTACTATGGTGACTGTTTTATTAATTTGACAACCATACTGATGTCCTAATTTTCATACTGAATTATTTTACTGGCTTCCATACCGTACTATTTTAATATCTACAAATTTATCTGCTATTGCACATGAGTTTTACTACTTTTGCAATGATTTATGATCATTGGTTCTCACTATTACAAATTGACAGATGACATGCATACTATCTTTTTATCATGCTTTGAGTTCAGTTGTACGATTTGGTGACCTGCTGAGCTTTCTAGCTCATTATATATAGTTTCAATCATTTCAGGTCAGGGCAGAAGATCAGGAGTGTGAGAATAGTCAAGATTATCCAGCTTTACTGTTGTTTTATTTCTTCATTCTTGTAGTTTTCTTTTATACTCATGACTGGATGATGTTTTGTACTTATATAATTCCTGAGTATTGAATATGATTTTGGAAGCAATGATAATATAGATCTATATTGATGTTATGAATTTTAAAAATGTTAATGGTAGTTTTCATTGATAAAAAAATTAGATAGCTTTGATGTTATGATTATAAAAGATAAAAAAGAATAATTTTTTTTCGAATTAGATATTGGGGCATGATATAGCACTAAGCCATTATGTACATTTTTATATATTTTAAATTTCACTATTTTATTCATTTAAATATTTGGGCAATCAACGTTGGAGAGAGTAGAGAGCCTTTTAGAGGAAAAAAAAAAAGAATTTTGAGCATCTTTGGGTCATTTTTAGCCATCGGATCAATTCAGAAAGTTATCCGGATCGAGACAGGTCACATTATGTTTATCTCAATTATAAAAATACAATTTTTTTTAATTTTTTTATTAAATTTTTATTTTCATTACCCAAAAATAAGAATAACTTTGCACTGGTAAAATTATTACTAAACTTTTTAGATGTTATAGAGATTGAGATTATAAATATTTTAAATCTTTTTAAAAAAATTTATACTAGAAGTTTTAGAATTTACTCCGCTTTTATTGAATAGAAAATAATCTATACTTTGAAAAAATAATGTAATACAATTAAAGTCTAAAAATGATATTTTATACAATCTATAATAATTTGATTATGCTTTTAAACCATAAATTTTTACTGAACAATAAGAATTTATATTGCTTACCATTATGAAAAACTGTACAATTCTGATATAAGCTCAATTATACTACACCGTGATGAATAAATGTTTATGTGATTGAGTTATGCATTTTATTGGTTGAATTGATAAGTTATGCGAGATGTTATTCTAAAAGAAACAAGATATTCTAGTGCCTATACAACATATTATGGTGGCTAAAAAGTCATTTCTGATGCCAACGGGCATGTTCTTGTGGCAAAATGTTATATTCTAGCACGTATGGGTATGCTTTAGTACTATAAGTACAAAGAGAGTCATAAAGAGCCAGAATTCTTTGAGATTCTATCTGAGACAAGAAAAATATGTTATGTTATGTGATATAAATTTCAATTTATTTGACTGCTCAGTATATTATTTGAATTTTGGATAACTTCGATATTCTTATTACTTTGCTCAGCACAGTGATATGAATTTGAGGCAAAGGGGATGACTTGAGTTGATTAAAGACTACGATATGATTATTTAGTATCAGTCTGATAAGGCTAATGCAGTAACAAATGCTCTGAGCAAAAGTCTTCTGAATTTTCACGTATTCAATTTACTTGTCATGAATCCCTAATACGAGATATAGAGAGATTATAGTTAGAGGTGATTTCTTCTGCTGATTAGGATTTTAGTATATTAGCTCAGATGATTATTCAGTCTTCTTTGTAAGAAAGAACTCAAGATCTCAGAAGTTCGATACAAAATATCTGAAATTGATTGATTTGATTAAAGCTGGTAACTAAACTACAAGTGTTTGATTCTAGTACTATCTTTTGTAAGGGCAGGTTGTGGATTACTCATTCAGGAGATTTGAGACATGAGATTCTAAATGAGGCTTATTATTCAGTATATAATATTCATCTAGGAAGCAGTAAAATATATAATGATTTGAAAGATATGTTTTGATGGCTTTTGAATAAAAAAAGATGTAACATATTTTATTTCAAAATATGAAGTCTATCAATTAGTGAAGGAAAAAAATCAACGACTGAGAGGTTTTTAAAATCCATTGCCCATTCTAGAGTAGACATGGGAAGAGGTGATTATGGATTTTGCTTTGGATTTTCCCAGTTCAAGATAGGGATATGTTGTTTGGGTTGTAATTGATCATATGATAGTTGGATATGTTGTTTGGGTTGTAATTGATCATATGATAGTCTGCTCATTTCATTCTGATCTGATAGTCAGATTCGATAGACAACTTGGCACAAATACATGTGCGTGAGATTATCAAATTTCATAGAATATCTAAGGTAATAATCTCTGAAAGAGATGACAGGTTTAACTCTAGACTAAGAGGGTATTCAACAAGGTTTGGGTATAAAATTATATTTCAGTACGACATTTCATCCTCAAAGTAATAAATAGTCTAAAAGGACTATACAGGTACTGAGATCTATTCAGGCTATGATTTGAATTTTGGTGGCAGCTGGGAGAATCACATTCCTCTGACTAAATTTGCTTACAATAACAAATTTCAGTCAAGCATAGGTATGACTTCATATGAAGCTCTATCCCAATTTATCTGTGAACTGCAATTTGAATTTTAAAAATGTTGAGAATGACATTTTTTTGAGAGAAGAGCTGTAACACCTCTAGATTCAGTATTAGATTATGCTTTTAAACCATTAATTTGTATTTGATAAGAATTTATATTGCCTACCATTATGAAAAACTATACAATTCTGATATAAGCTAATTATGCTAGTTAGTGATGAATATATGTTTATGTGATTGAGTTATGAATTTTATTGGTTGAATTGAAAAGTTTTGCGAAATGTTATTGTAAAAGAAGCAAGATATTCTAGCGTTTATACAACATATTCTGGTGGCTAAAAGTCATGTTATGATGCCTACAGACATATTCTTGTGGCACAATGTTATATTCTAGTGCCTATGAATATGTTTTGGTACTATAAATATAAAGGGAGTCATAAGGGGCTAGAAATTCTTTGAAATTGTCTGGGACAGGAGAAATCTATTATGTTATGTGATATGAATTTCAATTTATTTGACTGCTCAGTATATTATTTAAATTTTGGATAACTGCTATGTTCTTATTACTTTACTCAGCACAGTGATTTATTATACTATATTTAAATATTATAAAAATTTATTTAAAAAAAGAAATATTTAAAAATTTTGATTAGTATTTGTAGCCAGTTGAATTGTTTTAACTCACTGTGGTTTACATTTTATTTTCAAAGCCTAGAAAAAGAATGGCAATCCTTCCAAAACTGAAAGGAAGCCTTATTAAAGTAAAATTAAGAAAAAGAAATATATTTGAAAGATATGAAATTTCATAAGGAACAAAAGATCCTCTACTCCTCATTTTAAACCAATTGGGGTGGAGGGGATACCAAAAATTAAACAACCCAAAAGATTGATTAGTATCCCAGAGTTCCTGATTAAGTAAAAAATAAGATATAGAGCGATTCTTAAAATTCCAAATTATATCCCCCTCTTTCAAATACACTCTAGTGCTTAATTTATACCTAAAAATACAATAACCATAATAACTAATAAAAGAAGAAATCATAAAATAAAAACAATGAACTTCATGCTTTGAAGACCACTGTTTCTTCACTTCCAATGCCTTGATCGTAGATGCTTGATTAACATTGATTATGAGAGTATCCCAATAATCATCATATGTTGTGATGCTATTGTTGCTTACCAGCGAGTTGATATATTCATCTATGAGCTATCTGATGTTGAGTGTGTATTCGTTGTCACAAGGGGACCTATTATACTTGCAGAGGATATACCATTATTGTTTGTAGATTAACTTGACTGAATGCTGCAAGTTATTTCAACTCCATTATTCCTCTTCTATGCGCATTTAAGATGCTTTTATTGATGTATTTTCTTGGAGTTGAATCGTTGTTAGTAATAAGGACACTACTGCATTTCTTCGTGCTCACTCACTTTACAATTTTGTTTCTTGTGTGTGAGTAATGGCGAACATTATAAGTTATTCATCCTCCTTGTAGCATGCATGGTGGACTTGTATCATTGATGTTTACTTGTAATCAACATCACATATTTGCATCATTTGTTCACTCCCTATTGGTCTTTATTCATGATTGAGATGTTCCACATTGTTGCTTACAATGAAATTTGAGTAGGTCCCCTATTGTCCAAATCAGACTCAAGCCTGAGTTCTTTCAAGTCCAGTTCAAATCAAGTTCATAAGCTCAATGTGCAAGCTCAGTTCTATGTCCCCTGTAATCCAACTCAAGTTTTCTCTTGAGTTCAAATTATGTTCACTTTTTGTTCAAATTTAGTTCAAGTTCGAACTTATTTTATTTGATTCAAGTCTTGATTAATCATTTGAGTTATGTTCAAAGGGACCCTTCTTGGAAGTACAGTGTACAGGTTGACGTAGGCGGCGACGAGAAGACATATGTGTATTTGAAATGCAATTTTTGTGATGAAACATGATTGGATTTTAGATGTTCTTTCTTATTTGTACTTTGGGAGTTTTGACTTTTGATAGACTTCAAGTTGTGATTTTGTATTTTGAATTATGCTATGAAATGCATATATTGCATTTATTTTATTGTTTTCCACTAAGTTCATTTCTCATTTAGATATTTTTATTGTATCATAAACTCTTAGTGTTATTTACCTGTTAGAATACTTAAATTCCTATTTACACAATTATTCGTCCATGAGGCTTGAGCCTCGCACTGCCCGAGGCTTACGCCTCACCTCACGGACGAAAAGTGCCTTGAGGCTTATTTACGCAATTTTAAACCTTAATTCCCACCACACGCAATAAAGGCGTTTATGAAGTTTTTGACAGTACATGCTTTAAAAAAGTAGTTTGCTTTCCACCTGCTCGGGCGAACTTATAAGTACCCCCGCCTCGCCGTAGGCGCCGCACCGGGGTCCCATCCCACCACAAGCAATAAAGGCATGTATAGGCGATTTTCTGGTGCGCCACGATTTCAAAATGGGGCTTTTAGGTGATTACTCGCCTCATCGTAGGTGTCGCACCGGTCCCATACCACCACGCGCAATAAAGGCGTACACAGGCAGTTTTCCGGTGCACCGCGAACTCCGAAGGCAAGAATCTAAGTTTTAGAGAATACATACCTTCACGGGTTTGTTGCACGTGGATCGAGGTAATAGGGTTTCATTTTTCTTCTTTTTTTTTTTGAAAATTCATTAAAAAAGATAAATTATAATAAGATTTAATTATAACTAATTATAACTATTATTATTTAATTACGATTAAAAATATTTAATATATAATTAATTTGACTAATTATATGTAATTACCAATAATTATTAATTAATTAATAAAATAAAATAATCATTCATAATTAAACTAAATTAATTATAAATGATTAAGATTATTATTAATTAATTATAATTAAAGTAATTAACATATAATTAATTAATTATATTTAAATATAATTAATAATAATTAATAATATTTATGATGATTAATTATAATCAAATTAAGTTAATTCTAACTAATATTATTTTTAATTAATTTAAATTATTATAATTAAAATAATTAATAATAATCCCTCCCCCATTATTCTCTCTAATTTTGACATTTACGGGATTTGGCCGAAATAGCGCGTGAAAGGGAGGGAGTTTTTTTCACAGGAAGCATGCTCCAAGTTGCTGCTTCCGATCAAAATGGCGTAACCTCCAATCGAAAGGAAGGGAAATCGTCGGAGGAGAGGTTAGGGGCACCGATCCTCTCTCTCTCTCTCTCTCTCTCTCTCTCTCTCTCTCTCGGCTTGGGTGAGAAGCCGGATAGGGGTTGAGGTAGTGGAGTTCGGAGCTATGGTGAGGTCGACTGCAGAGGTGTCAGGTAAGGAAGATGGGTGAGTCTCCCGGCAAGAGGAGGAGATTGCGAGTGAAGGTGGAGTTCGGTCGCTTGAATGGAAGGAGTCGGATGGGGGTTGCAAGAGGTGGAGTTCGGGTGGTTTCCTTGAGGGAGATCGAATGGAAGGGAGATGTGGAGCGGAAGCTTCTTGCGAGCAGGAGGAGGCTTGCGGGACTTTGAATGCGTGGAGGAATAGAGCGTCGAAAGAACATAGCTCTTCGGCTTCGTTTGCTCGGTATTTAATGATGGGATTTGGGTACGATTAAGGTCTTGCGCACGAATTCCGGGAAACGATGCAAACGGCGCCGATTTCTGCAGGACTTGCGGAGGATTCGACTGTGCAAGACATGTAGGATTTTTTTTCTCAACAGATTTGAACTCAAAGCAAGAACTTGTGAACATTGAATTTGAGTTGAGCAACATCAAGTAGAACTTGAATACATAAGACTTGAAATTGAACTTGAATTGGATATAATGAATAAAATTGAATGAACTAAACTTGAGTCATGTATAAGAGAACTCGAACTCGGGTTTGGACTAAGTGCAAAGGACTTTGAGTTGATTTGAAAAGCTTGAACATGCAACAAAATTTGCAGTTAATAGGGACTAGACATACAGGACTTGAACTGAATAACAAGGGACTCAAACAACGAACTACATAGGACCGGATATTAGATCAACGAATGTGCAACCATAATATAAGCATTAAAATGATAATTTGGATTATCAAAATAAAAGGTCCTTAGTTATTCAAACATCACTTTTCTTTCTCTAGTTGAGAAAATAGAAGACTTGTAACACTCAACATGGATCATCTACATGCAAACAATCATGTCTATCTGTTACAAACACAAGATCAAAATGCAGTTAAATGTATTGAGCCCTACAAGCAATTGGGGTCAAAATATATGAAGAAATTAGCAATGAGTGGAGTTCATCCAACAATCATCATTCACTTGCAAACACTAATGGGAAACAATGTGACTACAATGAATATCATAGTGTGTTCATCAACAAGACATAGAAGCTCATACACAGCTAATGTTACTTAGGTGGCTCTTATAAGTGATGATATCCAGTATGAGATGGGTATGAAGAATCCCTCGCAAATACTGATATGGAGACTCAACAAATACAAAAGTGTGTTCTCAATTAGTATGCAATGAATTGCTAATCAAGATGAATTTAAAAAATTTAGAACAAATACAATAACCTCTACACAGTCATTTTAAACTTGTGAACAAGTACAATGTACCCTTACAATTGACCACCGTGTAATATCCTGCAAATACACCAATTCGTTGCAAGAAAATACGGAAGGGCTTTAATAAATGAAGTGTCCTGTAATCAACATCGAGCCATGGATGAATGCATCTACATGCCTACAAATAGCAATAGCAGGTGTACAACAAATATTAAAAATTTGCAGCAAAGACATAAGGAATGCATGCAAATGACGATAGGAGGTATGCTGCATATACGATGAATTTCTTAGGCGTATGGATACTCATGCAAGATGTCATTTACAAGCTTAGATGAAAGCCTACAATGTGTATAGATACCAACAATTAAATGTAGAAGATTATTATGTGCGCACTACGACCTGCTTGTGGATGATAAAACACAGAATATAGAAAGGTCACAATAAGTGCTAGCTCCTACAAATCACCATAGGAAACTTATCATGCATATAACATGCCACCCATCAGCAAATGCAAAAATACTATGATAAATGCAAATACCTACAAGTACTTGTAAGGGACCCAATGTTTACAAGCACAACGCAAGAGAACTACGACAACACGATTCATTTGCAAGCAACAGTAGTAGATATACTACAAAGGCAAGGGATCCTTTATGAGCATGCAATATGCCATCCCCAGTAAAGATCAAAGACTTTGAGCAAAAATGTAAAAGAATTATGATAGATGCAAACATTTACAACCTAAAGCAGGAGATTCGTTAGTACAGTATAATCCACTTGCAAAAATAACAAGTAGTGCATGGCTAGTCTACTTGTACAAAACGGGTAGATAACCAGTACAACACTATGCCACCAGATCCGCAACATTCATGTGACCGAACCAAAAACGTTTACAAATATTTCAAAGTACCCCCCACACATGTATAGTAATATGTATATACATAGGTACACAAAAAGGGGTATGTAATCATACACCTGCATTGGCCCTGACGAACGTGTTATGGATACACACGTGACTTATAGGGATACTGCGCGGGTCAATAAATAAGCCCAAGTTCGAGCCCAATCCTCCTGTGCGGGTAGACAGGAGTCAACAAGGCTCGAATCCTTAAATAAATATGCGATCGTGATGTCGACCGAGATATTTATTTTAATGCATTCATATTAAGCTTCAAGACATCTAAAAAATAAAATTCATCAATAAAGACATAAAGCCTACGAAACTCGATCATCTGTCGATAACTCGACAAAGTTGACTAGATTCAATCAATAAAGAGAAATAACCCCTTTCATCCGGATGATGACCGTGTTAAATGCAAATCCCAACTGGAGGGATCCATTTCAAATAAGTCAAAATTCCACTCCAAGTACCCAAAATCTAAAAATCTTCAAAATTCCAAACTCCAAGATGTTTAAAATTAAAATAATCCATGAAAATACTTAAAACAAAACTCATCCACCCTCCACAATAGTTTGCCGAGGTGGACAAATTAAAATATACTTTAGCTCACATAAAGCTAATGTCTAATCGAAAATATCACTATAATCGATTCTCAAATAATCTCCTGCCAGTAAGGACGTGGTACGTGTCCTCTGACCGACAATTTTGCCGCAAAATGGCACCGCAGAATAAACGGTTATGACCTGAGGCCCTCTAAACCGAGTGGTTTTTCCGCCAAATGGCTCCACAAAATACTGATTATGACTAGAGCCAATACATTCCTTAGTGTCATCAAATCCTTGAGATATAAATCAATAGGATATGATCGATAGAGCACAAAATCCTCTGTTAGCTAAGGTGGATTCAAATTTATCCCCTTAGACAAACATCCACCCTTGGTCTACAAGGTACCCTTGGACGAAGCAACCCATGGCTGCCGATAAGGATCCTTCTGTCAAGTTTCTAACTAAGTAAACCAGGGATCACGACGGCCTGGGACAACGAAACCATGGAATCTTGATCGAGTCCGTCATTCATTCCCCCACCATTCGCTTTAAGTGCAAGGTGGTGAAATTCTATTTTAAATATCAAATCTTCAGATTTTCCAACATCCCAAACCCATACTGCTACTATATGCCGGATACTACATATCTATGAATACAATGTATTTGATTCACGACTAGCTTTAATCGAAAGTGCTCTCTCATGATCGGGAGGGGTAATTAACTATAGGGGCTTGCGCCTATAGGAAACCAAAACTCAGATCATAAAGTCCTCGCTAAATGAGGGCAAAATCTCTGGGTAGTGTCGTATCGACAAACTCATCCGCCTTCTAAAATTTATCCTGGAATTTAATTCCGTTAAAACTCCCCCGAACAGAAAAGAAAGCGGGCGGAGGCCGGGGCCAAATTTTTGGAGCCCACAATCTACTTTTGTACAAGGACATCTTAATGACATCTTCTGAGCTATTTAATGGATAGAAGATAGGATTAGATGATCCAACACTCGTCCAAAATAAACAAAAACTAGTAGATAAGAATCATAATACAACAATGACGGCAATGATAATTTTTTTCTTATTTCTATAATTATAGTTTTAGCAAGACAATTACTAATTTATTTATATTAAGTTTTATAAGTATCTGTACATTGATATAACATCATCTCTTATGTCATAATCCACAAGTAAATTTTAAGCATTTAACAGAATTGCATAAAGACAATCAATATAAAGAAAATAAATGTCATTTTCACCATGACAACAAGAATGCCTCAATCACTATTCTTATTAAAGTGTGATGAAGAAAAATGTATATTCCTATATACCCATTTTGTTCCAATGATAAGTTAATATAAGGCTCTCATAAGAGGCTCTTGGGACTAATTCTTAAATATGATTTCTAAGAAATTGAATTAGCAATTCATGCATGGCGATAATCCAAATTTATTTTTTTAAGTTTCATTAATATTTAGAGGTTTTTATTGTGATGAAAATGTTGAATGGTCTATTTCATCTCTAAGGTGTCATCTAGTCCTTATCCTTAAAGGCATTTCTCCTAAAATAATTTATTTAAGGGGACTACGTGTATCTCAATTCCTAGGTAACTTGGCAGTTCATGCATAGGTCCCTTTTTCATCTAAACTTATGTTGACAATTATAATGAATTCATCGTTTTCCAAAACATATATTTTAATTGAAACATGATATAATTCATCAAACGTGACATGTATAAATTTTCCCATAGCTAGTATTCTATTATTAAAAATTCTATAAATTTGTTATATCCTGGATAACCTAGAAATAAATCTTCATTAGATCAAAAGCCAAATTTCTTTTAAGTGGGCTCTTCTATTTTTAAGAATATAACACAAACATAAAAAAACATAGAAATGAAATATATTTGATTTCTTACCTTTACAAATAATGGATCTAACATTAAATCTAGTTATCAGTTATCACATAAAAAGCAGTGTTGATTGTTTTAGCATAAAAAGAACAACATAAAGTCTTTATCCCACCACGAGGGTCGGCTACATGAATCATTTTTCTCCATTGTGTTCTATTAAGAGTCAAATACTCATTTAAATCTAATAAAGAAATATCATTTCTAATATTGTTTAACCAATGCTAAACACTGTCGTTGCCACGTACAAAGCCTTGGATGAAAAAAATAGAGGGTTACATTACGTAGTTAACAACCAGCATAAAACTTATCAAATAATCATAACATGAATCCTTTAATACATTGTATTTTTTCTTCAGCCCAAAAATAATTTATTAAGCAGAACTCGCTAAGCATGGTCCTAACCATATCTAATAAAGCATTATTCTTACATTCTACATAAACATTATATTGAGGCGTCATAGTGGCTAAAAAATTATGTCTAACACTTTAATCATCACACAAGTTTTCAAACATTTCATTTGTAAACTCATGTTAGCGATCATTTCTTATGCAAGAAATCATTAGTTTTTACCTTTTTAATCTTTTTTAATCCATTTTACAAACTCAGTAAATTTTAACAAGGCAATCACTCTTACTTACAAAATATATAACTAAGAAACTAAAATAATATTACAAATCACATAACCATATGATTTTTCTCCTAAGGCTAATGGAATAAAATAAGACCATGTGCAATAATTCCAATGGTCTATAAGTATAAATATTTTTAGTTTTAAAAGAGGTTGTAGTCTGCTTTCCTGATTAACATAGATCACATATGTGATAAGTGGAAAATTCTAGTTTTGGTAAGCTAGTTAACAATTTATTTGAAGAAAGTTTTATAAATGTGTGTATTGGTATGACATAATCTCATATGTCATAACTATGAATCATCATATAAGTAAATTGAAAGCCATTTAATGAAAATTTTATAAAGACAATCAATATAAAGAAAAAAATTACTAGTTTTCCCATGATTGCAAGAAAAGTTGAACCATTATACTTAATCAAATAGTATGAAAAAGAAAAATGCATACCAAACTTTTTATCAATGCACTTTTTTGAACTAAGCTTGATAGTGTTAGAAAGAAAACTAAATTATTGTTGCATAATCTTTCGTTATTTGATACATAGAGAGAATCTAATTATGAAGTCATAAATAGATTATTTATACAAAAATGCATACAGAAAACCATGCACAAGCATGGCACATCTTTCGTTATTTGAAAGAAAACTAAATTATTGTTGCATAATCTTTCGTTATTTGATACATAGAGAGAATCTAATTATGAAATCATAAATAGATTATTTATACAAAAATGCCATGTCCAAACCAATACATACCACTCTAATCCCCATTGTCTCTATGCTAACACTAATGTTTATTGTATTTCATGTGGTTGAATGGGGCAAATGTCTAGGAACTATATATGTAGATTTGTTATTAGTTCATCTCAATTTGTTTGGATACCCAAACCCACTTAGGCATAAATGTTGAGCACAACCCCTCCACAAAGCATTTATTCATCCATGTGTGGATAGAGTCTGGGTTTTGCAACTAAATGATTGTTACTTTGTATATAATAAGAGATCGTACAAAATTTATTACATCGGAACAAAGGGATGACAGATTTGTGTCATTAGGAGACAACACTGAAAGTAAAATTATTGGACTCAACACAATATGTATAAGGGTTATATTGGTTAATGGTTTAAATTATAATCTCATTAGCATCCGCCAATTAACTCTAAGTTTAAATATTCCTTATTTATCATGCACTGTCTTTTCCGAATAGCAAAACTTTATTTAGTTCAAATAGTGCATCATTTTAACCCTCAATGAGATAGATCATCATTTATCTCATCTAATTCTTCTTCCGTTGAGTCATCCAAAGCTCTAAGACAAATGTTTGCCTCCTCATGATCAAATTTGGATGTGCTAGCTTCTTCACTGTCGGAATAAGCCCATGTAATTTTCATTTTTTTTTTTTTTTGTGAATTCTCTCTTTCTTGTCCTTGTTTGAACTGCAATCCTATTGAATGTGACCAAACTTCTTACGATAAAAACATATTTGTACATTGTCCTCTTTTTATATGCAAAACAAGATCCATCTTTATCTTTAATATATCTAGAAATCATCTTGGCTATGTATGCCATGCACATCTTTTAACTGATGGGTTGTATGATTATCAAAATATATGACCAACATAACTTGTGGGTATTATAGGGTTTGTTTACTCGGCCAACTCTTTTTACAAAAAAAAAAAAAAAAACCTTTATAAATATGAAGATATTTCTTCATCATTCTTCCAAGCCATCTAGCTTGTAATGCACTCTTTTCTTTATCACTTCCTAAGGGGTTGTTTGTTTGGCCGAAAAAGGAATGCAGTGTATTTAAAATACTTTGGAATTATTTGAATGAGTGTAAAATAAATGCGGGAAAATGATTTTTTTTAGCTTGAAGTAAAATGAATGCAAAGTTTAATGATAAGGTGGTTAGTGACGGTGGTAGCCGGCGACGACAATGGCAAGTGGTGGTTGGAACTGGCGATGGAAAGTGGAGGTCGGCAGTGGCTGCCAGAGGGGATATGACCGGAAGCAGTGTGATGGTGGTGGCAGTCGAGTGTGGTGGAGGCCAGTGGTGGTGGTGATTGACAGCGACAATCAGTGCTGGAGGTCATTGGCATTGGCGGCTGGAGTTTGTGGTGGCGATCGACAGCAATGGCAGCGACGACTCGCAGACAGTAGATGAAGTTCCAGTGTATTTGAAAATCGCCCAAATCAAAGGAATTTCAAATGCACAAAAAATGGACTAAAGGATAAAATACACCAAAACTTTACATTGCATTTGTTTTACTTTAAACTAAATGCTAATATTCTCCATCTCCTACATTTAGAATACTTTACACCCCTTTTACTTCAAACCAGATAGCCCCTAAAATTAATTCCATACTCTCAATGAATTTTTGAAACTTCAAATGTCAAAATATTACTTTTCTACTTTGCAGATTCCTACTTTTCCCCCCTAGAAGTCATCTTTTGCTCATGTTCTACAAAAGATCCATGTAATTGATAAATAGAAGAAATATTTAAATCTCTAGCTTTTAAAATGATTATTACCTTTAGATCCCATTCTTTAGGCAAAGAACAAATGACTTGTTTACCTTTTTTTCAATTTTTATGCTCCTTACCTAGCACATGTAGTCCATTGAAACACCCAAACATTTCAATGATTGTTTCTTTGGGCTACATTTTAAGTAGTATGTACTCTTACATAAGAATGTTAATGAAAGTTTATTTCAGCTTGTTTGTTCCTTAACATGCGAGAATGAAAATGTCTCATATATGCTTACCTGTCTTAAACTTATAAATATTCATGTAACCAACTTATTTCAAAACATGGTATAAAGCCATAACACTTTTACTATTAACTAAAAAAAGCAACTTGAGGGGAATCCAGTCTTCAATTGAATAGGCTGTAATTAGGTTATCAATCATAAAAATAGCCATTTTAAATTTTTCCAAAATCAATTTCCACAAATGCATATTGCATGATTGCAAATGTTGATCACATCGTGATTTTTCCAAAAAATCAAACAATATGCAATCAAATAAGGAATGTCAAGTGATAGAATGCTCTTCATGAATTGTTTCAAATGTGTGCTCGTGTGCTATGAATTATGTGTAAATCCCAAAAGATCAACTTCTGGATGTTATCCAAATATAAAGTCTAAACTTTGGCACCAATTAATAGCTTATACTAGGGGTGTAAACGAGTTGAGCTGAGCTCGAGTTACCCCTTGCTTGAGCTTGAGCTTGATTAATTAATCGAGTTCGAGCTTAAGCAAGAGCTTTATTGAACGAGTTCGAGCTTGAGCAAGAGCTTTATTCAACGAGTTCGAGTTGGCTCATTTATAATGAAAGAGAGAAAATAATTATGATTTAATAAATTATTATAACAAAATTATAAAAAGAATGCAAAATTATTAAAAAAAATAAGAATAATTTAATATAAGAAAATGAATATAATTTTCAAATATTTTCAACAATTTTGTACTTAACATTCTAAATCTTAATATATTATAGTATATTTTATATTATTTTTAAATGTTCCGGTTCATGAGCTAAGGAGTTGAGTCGGGGTTGGCTCAAGCTTGGCTTGTTAGCTCATTGAGCTCCCTCACGAGCCATTTATCAAGTCAATCCCGAACCGGCTCACAAGTCGGCTTGACTCACTTGCACCCTTAGCTAACACTTGTCCCAAGATGGGATTTAATTTCACAAGATAAGCATAGGAAAGTCTCAACATAAAGATATGGATATTAAAGAGAAACATAAACATAAAAGTAATAAATAAGAGAAATAATACTACAGAAAATTAGCTTTGCGGATAAAATGATTTTTACATGATTCGGCTTTACAAAGCCCGAGTCCATGCCAAAATTCATTTCATAATCTAGGATTGCTGCACTCGAGCAATACTCATTTGCTCGATGGGTGGAGAATCCTGCATCCATACCCTAGGTTGTTGTTTTTCTTTTATTTTTAGATTAATTTTTTATCATTCTAACCAAAAATAACAAAAGATCCCTATATTCTAAATGTAGTACATTCCAAATACTGCATTTAAAATTCTCTTGAATTTTAAATACTTGTAACAAAACAACCCTTAAGCAAATTAGGCAAATCATTAAAATGATTAGGTTGAATTATAAGATTGCATGCTTAAATTTTAATAAATTTTCTTCAAAATAAATTTGCAAACTAAACATGTTTAACATTAAAAAAAAAGGTTATTTAAAAATATATGATAAATTTTTTAAGTAGCTTATAATTATAAAATTATAGGGTTGAAAATTGAAATATAACATTTAAATTACTTGAAAAAAAATTAATTTAGCAAGTTAATTTTTAGTTGTTTGCTCGCTTCAATTTTAATTTCATTATTCTCTTATACGTGAAGCAAAAAAAAAAAAAAAAATCCTATTCTAAGATTACATGCCATGAAGGCTGAAAGAAGAAAATATAAGTCTGTGTAATTAGGTATTTTGCATATAAATGCTCTAATATAAATAAGAAAAAGTACCTGAGCTATAGAAATACATGCTCAGACTCCAAAATCTCCATACAAAAAAAAAAAAAAAAAAAGCAATAAGATATAGGCTAGGAAATCCTTCTGCCCATGGTCCTTGCCACCTAGTTCAAGTATGTATATTTGGTCCTATCTAACATTAGCTATATCATCCGGGTGCTCCTGGAACTAGGTATTCTAGGATTTAGTCTAAAATATATATTAAATTGGGAACCTTTATTTGCACCTTATAGTGCACATAAAGCTTTTCTAAATTAAAACATTTTATAGGAGTTTAAAATGCTAGAAAGTAAACAAAATCTTGCACTTTATATATCAAATCCCATAAATAAATTATATAGAATCACATTTTATAACAATAATGCTTGAGATAGTATTTTTAAATTTTGAAGCACAATCCATGTAAAAAGAAAACTTTAAATGATCATACATCTCATACCTACAAGAAGAATATATCCTATTAAAGTGCAAAAAATAGTCAAATCACCAATCATATCCATCCTAAATAGTCATATAACGAGCCATTTCATACACCAATAAGATCCTCTAGCAAAATATTGACCTGGCTACATCCACTATATACTGAATGGCAAAGAAGATATAAATAATCATAACACCTAAGTGTGTGAACAAAAAATTGAAGTGTAATAAGTGTCAACTCGTATGACTGTGATGGATTTCCAAACTGGCTTTTGGCCATACAAATGGTATAAAAATTTATTAAGATGACGTACCCTAGGTTGTTGGTATTCCTAAACAGTTATATCTAATCATTATTAGGGTAGGATGATCCTCATTATTAGATGAATCATAACCCAATAATGACAGTTAACCTATCATAGCCACATGCTAATTATTAAAACCTAATGGTTAATCTATCTAGCCAATTTATATAGGCTGACCTCATACATATGTACATACAGTAATATTAGGGTAATATAGTTGATACCATCCTCTATCTAGCTCAAAATTCATTTGTTTGAATGTAATACAAATACTAGAAAGATAAAAGATTCTAAGCATTAAAAAAGAGCTATAAATGGCCAAAGTGCAAGGTAATCCCAAATAGAGACAGTTTGCGTAGAAGAAGAGGAATGTTTGGGCATATGTCTCTAGCCAACGCTAAAAGTGTTCAACTATAAGCTGTGACTGAATAATAGAATGACTTGGTCAAACTATCCAACAAAGTCAATATTAAAATCAACCAAGTATAATCTGGCTAGGTCCCTAAAGAATATTCCTAGATGGAAGGTAAATAAATAAAGGTAGCAAGTTCAAAAGGGTATGAACTTATTCAAAAATGAAAGGGTTGTTTGGTTTAAAGTAGAATGCAAGGTAAAACTTTGATGCATTTAGAATTCATCTTCTAAATTATTTTTGGCTTATTTGGAATTCCTCAGATTTTAGCGAGTTCCAAATACAACGAAAATTCATTGAGATTGGCGCCGCTCATTGGCGCCACGCGTTTGCCACCACCACTAGCTACCCGCTCGCCACCACCGCCTGCCACCACGGACTGTTGATAGCTCAATCAGCAGAAGCCCACCACCGTTAAGCACCACCGCCCGCCAGCACTGTCCACCATAAGCAGCCACCCTCCTCGACCAGCTCGACTGCCGTCAACGGCTACCAACACCAGACACCGCAGCAACCATCCACCACCACCGCCGCTGGCTCCACCATCCACCACCGTTGTCGGCTGCCACAATCCACAACCGTCAATATTAGCCACCTGTCATCACCTTTTTTGCACTTTACATTACATTCATTTTGTTTCAAATAAAAAAAAATCTCATGCATTCTTTGTACACTCATCCATATAACTCTAAAGCATTCCTATTACACTGTATTCCTTTTTCAGCCAAACAAAGAAATCCTTAGTCAAAAGATCATACCTAAGATAAGGGTAAACCTAATCAAAAGTGCAAGACTAGAGTAGGGATAGATTTGGGCCTGGTTGAATCAGGATAAACTTATTTAAAAGTGCAACTGTGTTATGATAGCATAGCCAAAAGTGCATAACAAGGCTAAGGATGGACTTGACCAAAACAACATTTGAGCAAAATGCCATTAAAAGGGAGCTTCGCCTTTGCCATGCAGCCAAGTTGGCTCCCTGAAATTCACCTATTAAGTGGACAAGTAGCATGCACATAGGCATTGCCTAGCTTACGAGGCAAGGGCAAAATGACTTCTAAATGAACTTTGCCTTTCATTTTTTGACTGCTATAGCAGCAGTTGTTCAAAACTAATTCTTATTTCAATTTTTGGCTCTTATTTTCTAAATAATTGAGTTCTCACATCAAGCTCAATCTATAGTTTGAAATTATGTGAGGAATTTGTTGTGATCCTTCAATTTTCTTAATTGCTTTGACATGCCACTTATGCTAATTTTATTATGCATTAATTATTTTATTAATATAATTGCAAGATATTTGTTGAGGTTTACATGTTAAATATTTTAAATTAATTTTTTTAACAATAGTAATTTTTTGCATTCCCCTCTAAAGACGAGCCATTTAAAAAACAGATGAACAAAACAACATAGCAAATTACGGCAAATTATTGCATCCGGTCAACGGACACGGAGATAGGTTCGGATTTTAATAAAATATTATTTTAAATTAAGCGAGTCAAAAGCGCAGGTGAAGTGCAAGTAAAACGCATGTAAAGCGTAGGTAAAGCGCGGGTCAAAGCGCAGTCAAAAGCGCAGGTAAAGCGCAGTCAAAGCGCAACTAAAAGCGCAGCCAAAAGCGCAAGTGACGTGGCAAATTTTTATTGGATGTCCGAACCTATTTTCCGCGTCTGGTGACCGGATGCAATAATTTGCCGCAAATTACAGCGCATTTTGCCCTGCCTCGCAGGTGCCGTACTACCCGTATGGCAGAGCAAAAACACATTTTTAAATGGCTTTTGCTGCAATTTAAAATAATTTTGGTTCTCACCCCAACGACTAATTCGACTTGCTCGTGTTCTCTTTAAATTTCTCCTTTAGTTGGCAAAAATCAAATTGATGCCATCAACGATGACAGCATTCACCTGCCCTATTTTACATAGACAAACTTATAACAAAACAGCTTAATCACTTGGTGATGGAGCACCATTATCAGTTCAATTAAGCTGTTTAAGCAACCATAAATACCCTTTCCCGTAAATAGCTGATAATTGTAACTATCTGCAAATTTGGTAACAACGACATAACATGAAGTCAAGGAAAATGTAGCAAAATCCACCAAAACATCAAATTTAAAGAAAATTTCACAGAAAAAACAACGTCACCAAAACCCTATTTGTTAAATCTAGCCAAACAATCAAATACGCCTAAAATTTTGATATTTTCGAATTTCCATTAACTTTCCACAGATATCGGAAGGCACGAAATCGATATTAAGGTACGGATTGGCATTAAAGAACAACAGACAAAACCCTCCTACTTCAATAACACCAGACCATAGCCTAGTAGACGACGATGACTTGGTCGCGCTTGTTGTTAAATCGCTACGAATGGTAATCAAATGAATCAGAAGAGACGAAATCGAACCTTTATCACCACATTCCACATGTCTACGAGTTGTTCCTTGCTACCCATTGGACGGAACGAGGATGTCGAAGCCATCGTGCCGGTGGGAGCCGGAGATAGATGAAAGAGGAAGACTGACCTAACCTAAATCTAACATGGTTAGTAGCAAGACTGATCGTCGTAGAGAAGAATATTGGAACGAGGACCAGCGAAATTATGAGGCGCAGGGCGAGAATAACGGACGGACTGCGTAGTTTTGCGCATGGCGGTCCTTTTATAGTGCCGGTTTCTTCTCGACTAAGCAAGCAATGGCTCATTTTTTTTCCTTTTTCTTTTATAATCAAGCTATTTTAAGTCAAATGAATCAACTCAAAAAAAAAAAAATTAATTTTGGATGAAACAAATTAAATTTAATTATTTAAATATGTAATTATAAATATTATATTAAAAGTGATGCATATATTATATAATAGATGCCATAGATTTTATGAAAATATTGTGAACTATGACTTTATTTGGGACGACTTTTTTTTATTTCGTAAAGCAGTTTTTTAATAAAAAACTTTAATTTTTGTACTAGGAAACTGCTTTAAGAAGCAGTAAGAAAGCCGTCACAAACGAAGCCTATATCTCGAGTGGACTCTAATTATATTTGAACAAGTCAAAAACAAATTGAAATTGATTTCAAGCATGGAGTAGAGCTATAAATAGTAGATTTTGAGCTTAGCTAAGTTGAGCAATTTTTAGGCTGGTTTCAAATGTGGAGATGACTATCAACTCAAACATGATAAGAAAGAAAATTTTAGGTTGCTTAAGGATAACTCACAATTTTTGTTTTAATGTGTTAAAAGTAGATGAGATAATTTTCATTATTATATTAATAATTTATTAATTTGATCTTGATAGTTATGAACATAATGATTGATGTTATTAGCATGATGACTTTAAATAGTGAGAAAGACAATTTGAAGGGAAAGAATTATTTTATTTGATTTTGTATTACAAACTTTGTGTAATATTTTAGATACAAAAGAGTGAAGAAAAAAGATAATGAATTAATATATGTAAGGAATGTCAATTTAATATATTGATTAAATGAAGGAAATTAAAAGAAGAAATGAATTAACTCTCATAATGAATGTTAATTAAAACATAGACCGGATGAAAGAAAATCAAAATAAAAGTGAATTAACACCCATAATAAATGTCAATTTAATATATAGACCAAAAGAAAAAAATTGAAACTAAGGAAACAATTGATTTATTTGATTTCTTCAATATGCCCCCTTAAGATGGAGTCGCAAACTTAACACATAGATTGTTGAGTAGATGATGAGAAAAATGCTTAGTATTGTTGCGTCCTGGAGTATTCGCGGCGGTAGAGAAATATTTAGTTTAACGTATTAGCATTGTACGAAGATCCAACACACAAGCAAATAAGTGAGAGGGAGTAGCATTCATAAGAGACACCAAAGTTTTTACGTGGAAAACCCCTGAAAAGGGGGAAAAACCACGAGGTCTGGCCCAGTTTGAATGAATCCACTAGTATTTGCAGTCGATTACAAATGAGGCCCTTCCTTGGGAGAAGGCCTTGGATTGATGTAGCAAATGTACATCATATAGATTGCATTACATGGTAGGAGTTACATATACATGTTTGTTTGGCCTGAAGGACCGTAGTCGGCAGGAGACCTTAGTCGGCAGGACTGTTGTTTGTTGATGGAGGTCAGAAGGATCATAGTAGGCGACGAAGGCCTGAAGGACCGTAGTCGTTAGAAAACTGGGGTTTGAAAGACCGTTGTCTAGTGATGTTGGTCGTATGACCGTAGTAGCGACAAGGTCAGAAGGAACGTAGGCGTAGGAGACAAGGATCAGTGTTAGACCCAGTGTCACTTGTAAGATCGGGTTGATCGTCTGCCTTGGTAGGATGTTGTCTGAACGTCAGCCTTAAGCAGGATGTGGGTCTTCAGCGGGACGTAGAAGCTTGAAACATCGCGGCCTTAAGCGGGACGTCGATCTTCAGCAGGATCGTAGGACTGAAACGTCGGGCCTTAACGGGACGTCGATATTCAGCAAGACGTAGGACTGAACGTCGGGCCTTAAGCAGGACGTCGGTTTCAACAGACGTAGGGACTGAATGTCGGCCTTAAGCAGGACGTCGGGTCTTCAACAGACTAGGACTGAACGTCGGACCTTAAGCATTGGTGCCAATGAAACTCCGGCGAGGGCTTCGGTGGTGTCCGGTGAGGTTCCTGTGGTGCCGGCGGGACTTCTGCGGTGTCCGGCGGTGGTCCGGCATCCGTCAGAGAGGACTTCTTCCTTCTCTTCTCTTGGCAGAGACCGGGCAGTCAGAAAGACTGGTGTTTGTTGATGGAGGTCGAAGGATCATAGTTAGCGACGAAGGCCTGATGAGGACCGTAGTCGTTTAGAAAACTGGGTCGAAAGACCGTTGTCTATTGATGTGGTCGGACGGACCGTAGAGCGACAGAGGTCAGAAGGACCGTAGGCGGTAGGAGACAAGGAATTCAGGTGTTAGCACCAGCGTCACTTGGAAGATCGGTGTTGATGGTCTAGCCTTGGGTAGGACGTTGGGTCTGAACGTTCGGGCTTAAGCAGATGTCGGGCTCAGCGGGAACGTAGAGACTGAACATCGGGCCTTAAGCGGTACATCTCTTCAGCAGGATCGTGACTGAACTCGGCCTAACGACTTCATTCAGACGTAGGGTACTGAACGTCGGCCTTAAGCAGGACGTCGGGTCTTTCAACAGACGTAGGGATCTGAACGTCGGGCCTTAGCAGACGTCGTGTCTTCAACAGACGTAGGGAACTGAACGTCGGACCTTAAGAAGTGTGCAAATGAAACTCCGGCGAGGCTTCGGTGGTGTCCGGCGAGTTCCTTCGGTGTCTGCAGTTCCTTGGTGGTCCGCGGGACTTCTGCGGTGGTCCGACGGTGGTCCGGAGCCGTCGAGAGAGGCCTTCTTCCTTCTCTTCTTCTCTCTCTTGCTTCTCTTGCTTGGCCCTCCCTTGTTGAAGAATGATGCTCTTATTTATAGATTTTCTGGAGTGGCATGGCCCTAAATAGGCTGAATCAGGGGCGAATAGGGAGTGGTCGAATGGACGGCCGATATTGAATCCTACGATTGGTGCACCATTCGTTGGACATTTGAAAGCCTTAGTGATGTCGGAATTATGTGATCTTAGATCGTTGGACTCGTCTCATCGAGTCGTTCGATTCAAGTATAAGCTCGTCAAAATCGTAAGTCCGTTTGTATACATCCAAATCGTTGCCTAATCCTATTCTCAATCAGCGTCTCTTCAGTATCCTTATTTCGTACTTATTGCCATGTTTTTGACTTGTTTCTGTTAGATTATCGGATACGTGCTCAGTTTGACTATAAGCTCGCTGAAATCGGAGTTCGGGAGCTCCTCAATTTAATTTTTGAAGTTTCCAACTGACTTTTTTTCTCGAGATTCGTGCCCGATCAAAATAATTTCATGAGAACGTATCAAGTATGAGCATCTGCAAGCTAATCATTAAATGATACCTGAGAAATAGCACACCACTATTTTTCAAATTTTCTCAAACAAAGTGAAAGTTAATGGCAATTTGCTTGATACACAAATAAGAAATAGGTTTATACATAAGTAGGTTGCACTAATATTATTATAATAGACTATTAGTATGGAGGGTAGAGAGACACTGAGTTCAAGAAGTGTAAGCTCCAAATTTTTTTGTTGTGCCCTGACATCTCCGCATGATTCGAGGAGAGTTTTAATAGATTAATGTATAGGGTGAGTTTTCGGAAGGCATATTGGTTAGAGATAAAGCACAACCTAAAATTTTTGTTCTCACTCGTGAGAACTTTAAGCTTAAGTTTCTCATAGGCACAATCCCCTATGGTTAATTATCCCTCTTGATGATGAAAGAGCTATTTCAATTAAGGCTTGTCAATAAATAGATAGTTAGTACCTGATTTATAGTAGAATTATTTTTAATATTTAAGATTTAAAAATCTACCATCATTTCACCTAATATGGATGGTTAGGGGGTAAGGGAATGATAATGAACTTGATTAAGATCTTATGGTTCCATTTTCATGGGTCATTATGGTCCCCACTCTACTTAGTTAGTGGAGATAGTTATGTTGTAATTTGGGAGCCTAACCTTGTATTTTGATGATTAAAAATTATTAGATATTTATTTAATTTCTCATGCTTTATACACTGCATATATTTTTCTTGAGCATTATTAACCCTTTCAGGTACAACATACATGAAGCAAGACTACAGATTCAAGGCTCAAAATTATGGTGTATTGGTGTGTGAATTAATTTATATCTCAAAGAGACTATAATATTCATTTTTAGTCAATATTTGTAATAGGTGTATGCTGATTTAGCAACCACGCACACACAAAAGAGGGAGTGTAATTAAATATTTTAATTTTTTTAGGATCATACTTGTGATGCATCATAATCTAATTTAGAAGAAGTATTCTTTTATATTTTAATATATAATAATTAGAGCTATATAATTTCTTTTATCAATATAAACACTAGTAAAAATAAAATTATCAATTAAAATATCAATATATACATATGTATTTATTTCTCAAAAGTCATATACATTACTAAAGATTTATATAATCATATCATAACTATTCTATCATGAGCACAAAAAAATAACTAAAATAATAGGAATCTAAACTTAAATAATCCTGGTCGATCTCACACTCTTACTCACTTGCCATGATTTGAAATTATTATAACTCGGGCTTCCGAGTTTATGATTTTGATGATAATAAATAATATTGATTACCTCTTTATTTCTCCTAGTATTTGTAGTGCATATATGTTTGTGTGTTAACTAACATTTTAGGTATAATATACACTATTCTTTGAAGATTCATGGCTCAAGATTGGATATAATAGGTTATATTAAAAGTGTATATAATTTTTATTTATTTATTTTTAATTTCTTGAGCCAAATCTTATAAAGGTGTATGCTAGTCTAATGACTATGCACACACACACACAAGGGGAGTAGAATTAATTTTAAATATTTTAATTTTTTTTATACATCATACTATAAGATCAATATCGTATTGGATAATCTATTATTATATAAATTAATTACAATATTTTATTTATCTGGGAAAATATTATTGAAATATAATTAATCGTACAGTACAAACACCACATCATACTGGATGATATGTTATACTTAGAAACTCCATTATTCATTAAATTAGGCAAAAATTTAAATTTGAAAAGTTATTCTATTAGTACTATATAAACCTAATCATACTATTTGATATTTAAAATATTACCTAATTTAATACTATGATTAATCAATTGAATATGTTTAATTTTGATATTTTGGTTATACTATATGAACATGATCATAATGTATGATCAATAGAGACGATTTTGGTCATCCCATGATTCATCTTAGACGAACTGCATTTCAGTTAAACTAATTGTACTATATGATTGGTCATTTTTCACCTAGCTGTAGGAACACCATAGATGGTTACTCAATTATATATTCTCCTTTACTTGATAATATTTTATTTGATTTTTAAGAAGTTCGCATGTTTATTTTTTTGCAATCAATAGAATTTTGAAAGTGGCATAAGATTCAAACTAGCTATTCTGCACCATCACGAATTATTAAAGGAGTCAAAACAAATATTCCTTATACTGAATGGAGTAGAATAGAAAAACTTTATGATCAATTGAATATAAAATATTTGAATTAGTTTTTCTGTGTTTTAGATAGATAACTTTCAAACTTTGAAAGGTTAACAAAATTCTATATTGTCTACTTGATAAATTTAATGCCAAAGTAACAACTATATAAGAATTAAAAGATTTGAATACTTATTCTATTGACAATCTAATCTGCTCACTCATTACCTACGAGCAAGGGTGAGTCAAAGACTTTTGGATGCAGGTGATGAGAAAATTATAATGCTAAAGGCCAAAGACATGGATGAATGTGACTTAGTAGAAGATGACAGTAAGGAGATAGCATTGATAACAAATAAATTTGAAAGTCTGTTAAAGCATAAGCATAAGCATCAATAAAAGTGGAGCAAAGGTAAAAATGGTAAAAATATTAAGCATTCTTTTAATGTTATTTACTTTGGGTGTAAGAAACTTGGACATTTGAAATATGAATGCCCAAATTTAAAAACTTATCATGTAAAAAAGGGTGAAAATAAGAAAAATGTAATAATGGTAAATGATAAGAAGCAAAAAATCTCCTCAGCAGACTTAGCTTCTGAGTCATTAGAATATGAGCAAGATGATGAGGAGGTAACCAACTTATGATGTACAAACAAGGGTTCAATTATTAATTCCAATCATGTATAAGTATAGTAATATTTGTTTGTATGCTTTGTTTATGTATTTTATGTGATTGTTTATATATTTTGTGTATTTGATTTTTATTATATTTTAAATATAATTTCATGCTTTAGTTCTTTATATATGTTGTTATTTTCTTCTGCATGTATTTTAATTTTAAGTGTTATTTTATCTCTTCTTTTTTATAATGTCAAAGGAGGAGAATGTATTATGGTTAGTTGTATTTGTGGTTTAGTTTTTAAAAATTTATATTATTTAGTTTTTTTTTCTTTTTTAAATAAAAAAAATACTTTCCCCTATTTTTTAATGTAATTCTTTTAGTGAGGGGGAGTTTAGAAGAAAATATTTTTAGTTTGTAAAATCAACCATTAATATTTGTCATCATAAAAAGGGGGAGATTATTGTAACTCAAATTTCTAAATTTATGATTTTGATGATAACAAATAATATTGATTACCTCATTATTTTTCTTAATATTTATAGTACATATATGTTTGTGTGTTTACTAACATTTTAGGTATAACAGACACTATTCCTTGAAGATTTAGGGCTCAAGATTGGGTAGGATAGGTTAAGTTAAAAGTATATGTAATTTTCATTTATTTATTTTTAATTTCTTGGTCAAGTCATGTAAGGGTTTATGCTAGTCTAGTTACCATGCACACACACATAAGGGGAGGAGAATTAATTTTAAATATTTTGATTTTTTTGTACATCATACTTTATGATCAATATAGCATTAGATAATCTGTTATTATAGAAATTAATTAAACTATTTTATTTAACTGAGAAAATATTTTTGAAATATAACTAATCATATAGTATGAACACCACATCGTACTCGACGATCTGTTATAATTAGAAACCCAGTCGTTCATTAAATTAGACAAAAATTTGAATTTGAAAAATTATTCAATTCATATTATACGAATCTAATTATATTATATGATGATTAAAATATTACCTAATTTAATCTTGTGATTAACTAATCAAATCATCTTAATTTATATATTTAGATCGTATTGTATAAACTAGATCATATTGTGCGATCAATATAGACAATTTTGGTCATCTCATTATTCATCCTGGATGAATTGCATTTCGATTGAATTAATCAAACTATATAATTTGTCATTCGCACTGATCATCATATAGTATTAATAAGTAAATTAAGCCATTCATACTTATATTCGCACTGATGATCGTACAATACTAATAGGTCAAATTTTTCACATCTACTAGATGATCTTATTATTATACAGTATAATCTTTGACGGTTGAATTTAACTTTAAGGGTTTTTTGAAGCCCTCTATTTAAGGTTCATCATAAGACATGTAAGAGTCTTTGACATGCATTGAGTCTCCATTCTTCTAGAGAAAACTTAAAGAGAGAGCCTTAAAAGGAAGAGAGGAAATGGTGGAGTTTATGAGGGAGAAAATCTTAGTGGGTTTCAAGAGAGTGTAGAGGGGGTTTTATATAACTGCTCCAGCAAGCTTGCACCTTAGTACCATTATAGTCAAGGCTTATTTTAAGGGATGTTTTAGGAAGAATAAGATCTCTTTGGTGTTAAAGGACCTAGCTACTCCGCTGCACTGGGGAAGGTGAAAGTGATTCAAGGTTCTCTACCTCATTAGGAGGGTAAAAGGAATCCAAGTTCTCTGCCTCACAAGGAGGGTGAAAAGGAGTCAAGTTTCTTTGTCTATAAAAGGAGAATGGTCTACTGTCCCATAAGGTTGGTGGAAGAGAGTTTGTAAGGGCTTCTCCGCCTAGTTGTAGAGGCTAAAGGAGAAACACTATAGTGATAATGCAATACTCATAGTGGGGGACTCCGAGGAGTGGACGTAGGTCATGATTTGACCAAACCACTATAAAATATGGTGTGTTCTTTTTGATTTTTTTTTTGTAGTTTATTTTTTGTATTTTATTTTATATTATTACTGCTTGGTTGAAAATCTATGATTGATATTATATTAGATTGATTATATTATTATCACCATCTTTATAACTTTTAATAAGTGTATTAGCTTCTATATTAAGTGATAATATTACTTTCGTATTAATATGTCTTGGGTTAGTTCCTTAAGGTCTAACTACCTCCTTGAACATTCAAACTTTTAGGTGTTATCAAAGCACTTTCAAGTTGTATCAGAGTGATATTTCAAAAACAAGGTTTTAAAAAACTTTTGAAAAAATGATTAATGACTCACTTTGGAAATTAGAACACTGTAGAAGATTACTCAATTACTTGTCCTCCTTTATTTGATAATATTTTGTTTGATTTTTGGAAAATTTACATGTCTACTTTCTTGTAATCAATAGATTTTTGAATGTCGCATATGATTCAAACTGACTACTCTGTACTCTCATGAATTATTAAATTAGTTAAATAAATATTCCTTATACTGAATGGAGTGGAGAAGAAAAAATTTAAGCCCAATTGAATATAAAATCTTTGAATTATTTATTATGTACTTTAACTTCAAAAGATTATATGAGTGTTTCAACCTATACAACTGGCAAAGATATTTGGGATAGACTTTACATTACATTTGAAGGTACTAGTGAAGTCAAACAATCTAGGTTAAATATTACTACATGATTATAAACATTTCAGTATGAAATCTTGTGAGACTTTCTTAGACATGTATACTAGATTTATTCAAATAGTGACATCTTTGCATGCTTTAGGTAGAGAACTTTCAAATTTTGAAAAGGTTAACAAAATTATACATTGTAAACTTGATAAATTTAATGTCAAAGTAACGACTATATATGAATTGAAAGACTTGAATGCTTATTTTATTGACAATCTAATCAGCTCACTCATTGCCTATGAGCAAAGGGTGAGTCAAAGACCTTTAAATGTAGGTGATGAGAAGATTATAATGATAAAAGTCAAAGAAATGGATGAATGTGGCTTAGTAGATGATGAGAGTAAGGAGATAACATTGATTACAAATAAATTTAAAAGTCTGATGATGCACAAGCATAAATAACTTTGTAGTGCATATCTATTAATGTGTTGATCACTAACATTTTAGGTACAACATATACTATTCTTTAAAGATTCAGGGCTCAAGATTGGGTAGAATGGATTATGTTAAAAGCATATATAACTTTTATTTATTTATTTTTAACTTCTTGAGTCAAGTCCTATAAAGGTGTATGCTAGCCTAGTGACCATGCACACACACACACACACACACACACACACACACGAGAAGGAGAATTAATTTTAAATATTTTAATTTTTTTATACATCATATTTTATGATCAATATCGTACTAGATAATCTATTATTACAAAAATGTTGGTCTAATGCATGGAAGATTGTTGCAGATGGTGCAAATGCTCTTAATCCTATAATCAGATGGAAGGTAGTGGATGGTAGGTCCATTAATGTTCTCAATAATGTTTGGGTATTAGATAAGAGCCTTCTCAATTTGCCTACGTTTGTTTCGATTCATATGGACTCTGATTGGATGCTAGATAAGTTCATTTTGAATAGGGTATTAAATGTAGAGGAGATTCAGAATTATTTTGGTGAAGACCTGATCTTGCAGATCTGTAATACTAATATTTATCCTTAATTGTCCGAAGATCAAGTGGAGATGATTCATCAGAGTTCGAGTAAAACTATTTTTGCTCTTGCTTTTGAAGTTTTAGTTTATCAATATTGGAGTTAGATTAAAAAAGTGAAACTTAATCCGCATGTGGAAACTTTTTGGTAGAGGATATTCCACAATGCTATCCCTACATTTCAATTTCTGATGCATAGGAGATGAAAGTTAAAAATGCTTATCCAATAGGCTATTTGGAGATTGAAGATGACAAACATGTGGTAGTGGGGTGTTTGTAATTGGTGCATATTATACAGATTTTGAATAAGTGGTGTTTTTTTATTCCAGTTTTTCATTCCCTTAATGAATGATGTGAATGGCTGGAACGAAATGCTTCCAAATAGCTTGTTTCATGTAGAATCTATTATACTATGGTATTTTTGTAATGGAAGTCAAGAAGCAAAGGAGTGTATGGTGGTAATGAAGATAGCAGTTTGGTCATTGCTTCGAATATGGTCAGTATTTCTGCTATAGATAGTTCAGAAGGTTGTGGTATTTTAAATTCGAGCTTCTTTAGTGTCAATTAGCCTAACCGACTATTGAAGAGTTCTTGGCATCCTCCTCCTCCCAATTAGATCAAAGTGAATGTTGAGGTTTGTTTTCTTTTGTCTTATATATTTAGTGTTGGAGGTGTTTTTAGAGATCATAGAGGGAGGTTCTTATTTGCATTAGATTACAGTGGGGTACATTGGGACATTTAACGATTTGAGTTGCTAGCAGTCCAGTCCTTGAGTCGATTCTTATAGAAATGGATGTTAAATTATAAAGGGATCATAGTAGAAGATGATAATGTTAATGTTATCAAGTTTCTCCAAGGTTGTTCTAAAGATTCGTATGGTGGTGTTGTTGAAGACTAAGTGGGGGATTCTATTATTATTAAAGATTTTAATTATAGTATTTTTAATTATGTGAATGGGTGTTGTAATAAGTTAGCTTATATTTGCGCTAACATAGCTCTTAGTTATGAATTTATTTGGTATGATTTTAGTTTGGATTGTATTCCTTCTTCTTTTTTTCTTTTATTAAAGGAGGAATGTGATTCTATTTATAATTTGTAATAGTATATTTTCTTAATACTATTGATATTGCATCCTTAAAAAAAATCTATTATTACATAAATCAATCAAAATATTTTATTTATCTGAGAATAATTTTGAAATATAACTAATTGTATAGTACGAATAACACATCGTATTGGACGATCTGTTATGATTAGAAACCCTATCGTTCTTTAAATTAGGAAAAAACTAGAATTTAAAAATTATTCTATTCATACTATACAAACATAATCATATTGTACAATGTTTTAAATATTGCCTAATTTAATCTTGTGATTAATTAATCAAATTTGCTTAATTTTGAAATTTTAATCATATTGTATGAACTTGATCATACTACATGATTAACATAAACAATTTTGGTCATCCTTTGATTTGTTCTGGACGAACTGCATTTTAGTTGAACTAATCATACTTTATGATTGATCATTCATACTGATGACCGTATAGTACTAATAGGTAACTTGAACTATTCATACTAATGTTTGCACTGATGATCTTATAATACTAACATGTCAAATTCAACACATCATATTAGACGATCCTATAATTATACTGTACAATCTTTGATGGTTGAATTAAACTTTTAGGGTTTTTTGAAGCCCTCTATTTGAGCTTTCTCATAAACTTTGTAAGAGTCTTTAGCATGCAATGAGTCTCCATTCTTCTAGATAAAACTTGAAGATAGAGCTTTAAAAGGGAGAGACAAAAGGGTGGAGTTTGAGAGGGAGAAGATCCTTGTGGGTTTCAAGAGAGTATGGAGGGGGTTTCATATAATTGCTTTAACAAACTTGCACCTTAGAACCATCACAGTCAATATCTTTTTTGAGGGAAGTTTTGGAAAGAAGAAGATTTCTTCGGTATTAAAGGACTCGACTACTCCATCGCGCTGGGAAAGGTGAAAGTGATTTAAGGTTCTTTTCCTCATTTAGAGGGTAAAAAGGAGTCAAGGTTCTCCACCTCACCAGGAGGGTGAAAAGGAGTCAAGGTTCTCTACCTATGAAAGGAGAATGATCCTATACCGCACTAAGTTGGTGTAAGATTTTATAAGGGCTTCTTTGCCTAGCTGTAGGAGCTAAAGGAGAGACACTATAGTGATAGTGCAATACCTAGAGTGGGTGACTCTAGGGAGTGGACATAGGTTATAGTTTGATCGAACCACTATAAAATATGTTATGTTATTTCTGATTTTATTTTCTGTAGTTTATAATTTTGTATTTTATTTTCTATTATAACTGCTTGGTTGAAAATCTGTGAATGATATGATGTTGTATTGATTAAATTATTATCACTATATTTGTAACTTTTGATAAGTGTACTAGCTTCCATATTAAGTGATAGTATTACTTATGTATTAGTGTGCCTCAGGATTATTCCTTAGGTCTAATAACCTTCTCGAACTTTCAAACTTTCAGAAATCATTTAACTACATATAATGAGCTCAAGAATCCAGCAAGTAATACAATTAAATTCAAAGCATGGTGAAAGAGCAATATGCATGTCAGTAGTTAAATCATAGCAGTAATATTTATATGATCATAAATCACTGAAGAAGTAGTAAAATTAACATATTATAGTAACAAAGTTTGTAAACAATAAACTAATACAGTATAGAAGCCAATATAATAATACAGTAGAGAAACCTATAAATTAATATACTTGTCAAATTAAAAAAATAGTTGACAAATCAGTACAATCAATCATTAAAGAAATCATATAATTGATAAAACTAAAGCCTAGATGAAAATTATCAAAATTATATTATTATAATAAACCCCTAAAATAATCTACACATGCTGTCTAATACATCACATACTAAGTATATTACATGCTTAGTATGTCACATACTCAATAGCAATATAGGGAATCAGTAGTCTCATGTATCAATTAATTAATCATTTTATCTTTATTATTCAATCAGTTTCATTCATTCATAGCATTCAATCATTTTGATCAGTTTATCAATTATAATAATAGTATTAATATATGTACTTTATAGTAGCAATTAATAATATAAATTAGTGTTTTAGTATTAATGTTAGTAAAATATAAATAAATAATAATTAGTATTATATTAGATATTTTAAGTGAAGATATCTTGCTATTACATCTTTTCAATACATATTAATTGGTTGTATTAATAATATATTTAAATAAAAGTACTCAATTATTTATTCAGTATAAATTGTAAAAAATTCAATAATTTCTATTTTATCTAGTGAAATTTAATAATATAATAGTCAAAATAATTATATTATTGACATCTATCATATACCAAAAGTTATGCGGTGAAAATTTGCTAAAATTCAACATTGTGTAACTTTTGTAAGTTTTAACCAAATTAAAATGAATAAAACAAAAATATTTAAAATAAAAAATAGGTTAATGGTTTCTTACAATGAGACTTGATACATTAAAAAAAATCTTGATTGGGCATGAATCTCGAAGCAAAATTAAGTTGGAAACTTTTAAAATTAAAATTGGGACCATTCAAACTCTAATTTCAACAAACTTATAGTCAAATTGATCGTCTCAAAAATATGAACCCAACGACACCACTTTCGACTCAATACGAGCCCAAATGGGTTCAAATGAAAGACCTGAAGAGCTTTTGGAAGCTTCAAACCACAATTATTATCAAATAGTTTCCAAATGTGACATGCTTATAGTTGAATCGAGCAACTTGGTGAGATGAGTCCAAAGAGCTCAAGATCGCTAAATTCCGATATCACTAAGACATTTAAATATAAATTAAACGATCACGATCAAGGGAATCAACATCGGCCGTCCATGAAAACCACTCCCAACTTACCCTTGATCTTTCTCCTATTTATTAGCCATGCCACTATAAGCATGTTTCGACCATTTAAAACTCCCAAATATTATACAGTTAGCAACCAACTAAACATGCACTTTCCATGTGATATAAGATGATTGGCTACTTGATCTATGATAAGGGCTTGTAATAACTTATATCGAATGACAATGGTTTGTTCTAGGATTAAATAGTTACCATTCAAAGGGGTAAATTGTGGGGAGGTTGAACGTGATGGAACATGAAAAAAATCAATGCTATGAAAGTACATTTGGATGGATAAATATGATTTTGTCTTTAACCTCCAATCTTAAATAATGATTGTTTATGAAAAACCTACTTATTTGGGAAATCCAACAGGTTAAATTGCTCAAGACTGATCGAGAAGAATTTCCATAAGGAAAATTAACCATCCAATGATCAAATGGCTATGGGATGGAGATTTTGTTCAGAAAGGTCCTAACGCATATTTTAGGGAGATCAAGTTTGAAATTTATCTCAGGGAAATGGTCTAATGAAGGGGATTTTGGCTCAGTTCATTTTGTGGACATCCTGAGAACAACTTTGCTGAAGACTGTAGGAACTAAGGAGGGTTATATTGAAAGTTGTATTTCTACCATGAAAGACTTATTTGAACTTGCTTGCCTGGCCTCTCCATTTTGCCAAAGTGGTTAGAAATGCTTTTACCATCTAGGGTTTCCTATATGGAAGGTTCAAGAATGAAAAAATGTCAATGGGATGCTCTAGGCAATGAGATCAAAATGATTAACTTTTTTGGGTTTTCATCCTATTCAACCATTAGGGGTAGGTCTGGATGGTTTAGATTGATTAAGATTCCTCCTTAGGATCATGCCATATGAACCGGATAACTTGTAGGAAGAGTAATGGAGTCGGGGTCTTTTCATTATGTTTGGGTTTTGGTTGGGTTGGGTTGAGCTTTTAATAATGCAATGGGTTTAGACCAGGTGGATTGATATATAGAAAAAGGTTTGGAAAGGTTATTGGGACCCAAAGGAGTGAAATATAAGATTTTGGCTAGGTGATTTGGGTTGAATTAGATTTTAAGCCATTTATTATCCCTTTAGGCTATCGCAAGGGTTGACCCAGGTCAAACAAGGGGATCAAGTAGCTAGTTTAGGAAGTTTAGGAAGTTAGGTTACTATTTGGATTTAAGGTTTAGGATTAATTTCATGATGAAGGATTGTGAATTATTTTGAGCTTTAGGGTTGACTTGGTTAACGAAGGGGTTCAATAGGATATAATACATTCAAGGGAATATTGGGTATGTTGAGAGGTCATGGAATGGCATGGGTTGAGTTTAATTATAAGAATGGGGGTTTGGGTTAAAAGGGCTAGAGTGTAGAGTTAATTTGGTCAAACATGGCCAATCATGGGGGATCAAGTGACTAAATGGGCTTAATTTAATTTAGTGAGGTCTTTTAAAGATTTAGAATGTAGAGTTAGGGTTAGGTTTTATCTTGGTAAAGGGTAAGTGAAAGTCTAAATAGGTTGTTAGATATAAAGCAATTGCCCCAAGGCTAACTAAGAGAGGGGTGAATTGGTAATTTAAAAAATCTCTTGGAAATTTTAGAAAACTGATTTTAAGTTTTTAAGCACAATGAAAATTTTTCTCAAAATTAATTTTTCAACTACAAAATTAAAAGTGAAGAACAATAAAAATGTAGTAAAAATAAAAATAAAAGAACACAGAAATGTATATTGGTTCGGTCCAACTAGACCTACATTTACTCCCTGAAGACTCCCTCTTTAGGTATTGCACTATACTAAAGTGACTCTCCTTTTGCTCCCACAATAAGATGGAGAAGCCTTTATAATTAACCTCTCTTCCCCCAATCCCTGGTGCGGCAAAGTACCATCATCGTTTCACACCCTCCTGAGGTCGGTAGAGTACCATCATTTTTTAACACCCTCCTAGTGTCGGTAGAGTACCATCCTCCTTTCACACCCTCCTGGTGTTGGCAGAGTACCGGATCTCCTTTGAAAATCTTTTTTCAAGAGCCTTCAAGAAATTAGGGAGAACTTTGAAGAACATGCAAGAGATCTTCACCATTGGACAACCTTGTGAATCCCCTCACAAATCCCTATTAACAAATCTCTCACTCTCCAATCTCAAGTCACTCTCTCAAAAACTCTCCAAGTGCACTCTCAAATGAAATTCACAGTAGGAGTTCTATAGGCAGTCAGTTTTTAGGACCTTATATATAAAGGACAAGAAAAACTGTCCAGAAAACTAAAATTTTCAATTTGACCATCTTGGACCATATAATATGATCTATTTTGTAGGTATGAATAATTAAAAAATCCTAGTACAAACTTGGACAACTCTATTTTTATACTCTATCAATTGTATGTACAAACTAACATCGTACTGTATGAATAGTTTAAAAAATACATAAGTTCATCAGGTATGATTCTATACGATTGCATTTCATACACTGGTTGATGTATTGTATGGACTTAATTTTATACAATATGATCAGTTTAACCAAATCATGATTTATTTGGTATGAAAATGGACGAGTCCATTTTATACTATAGACATCGTCTGTATGAACCCAAGTTTATATAGAATGAATAGTTTAAAAAATCTACCTATTCGTATGGGATGAATTGGTATGCACCCATTTCGTACTCTGGATATCATATGTACAAAACTCATTTCATACAGTATGATCAGTACATAAAATGATGAGTTCATTCAGGACGAACTGGTATGTATCCACTTCGTACTCTGGACATCATTTGTATGAACCAATGTTCGTATAGTACAAACAGTACAAGAAAAAATTTTAAGGCATAATTTGATTAACTTCTTTCAGGAGGAACACATAGGTCAAATCATCCAGTATGATTCTAGCATCTACAATAAGATTAGTTTTAAAACTACAAGTTTTGACTCACTCCTCTAATATATGTGTGCATGGTTACCCAATTACAATCATACTCTCTCAAACTCAAGAAAATAAGAAAAAGTATAGACTTCAATTATAATAAGCCCTAATTTAATCTATCTTGAAGTCTTCAGTAGTCTGGAGTATATTTTTTTAAAATATTAGTACACACAAACAACATAAATACGACTTTTCCAATTTATGTTACGAGAAATAGTAATCAAAATAATAAAATTTTGGTATCATCAAAAACTCATATGATATAGAAACATAGTTTTAAAAGCTAAGTTGGTACAATCTCTCCATTTTTTATGATGACAAAATAATTATAGTTTGAGTTAATATTTAAAGCAAGTTTTCTCCTTAGCTCCTGTTAAATGAATGATCAATTTAAAATAAGGGGTTCCTTTGAAAATAAAAAACAAAAACCAAACAAAAATACTAAAATAAAAATAAAATAACAAAAACAACACGAAAAAAAATATACACACACTAACACATCAAAAGACACTCGTAACAAAACATATACATACATAAAAAATATCAAACAATCATAGACATCAAAAATGACTTCCCCTTTTGATAATAACAAAAAGAAAAGTACATCTTGAAATGAAAAGTTTCTACAGATAAATCAAAGTAGTTGAAGAAGAAGATTTTAAACTAATTACAAATACAAGAGTAACATCCTATTGCTTAAAAACAAAAATTCAAATTTTGAATCAAATATAAACTAAGATAAGAAAACTCAACCAGGTTCACTATTTATTCTAAACAAATTAAATAAAAATGATTATAGCAAAAAATGACAAAATAAAGATTAATTAATTTCTAATTCAATAGTGAAGATAGTTGTTGGTTATTTGGATTTGGATTTGGATCAAAGATAGAATGATAACAGAAAGAACAATATGAATTTTTTAATTGGTGACATTGCATATCTTTTTAATTAATGGTGGCACACTTTGTGCATCTTTTTAACTTGAGTTAATTTTGTGCCTCTTTTCACTTTGCAAATATTGCACATCTTTTAAATGTTTGCACACTTTGTGTATTTTTTTTTTTACTTTTTCGTTCTTTCCAATATCAATAATATTAATTCAAATTCCAATAATATCAAAAATATACACATTGAAAAATAAAAATAAAATAAATAAGTTAACTATTTTGTAATAATTATATCTAAATAATACTTGTCTATATAATATGAAATTGATCTCCTTATCTACATCCAGTCATAATTTAAATTTAAATTTTGAAAGATTAAATTTTGTAAAGATATTAATTTGTAGAACAAAATAGTTCAAAATTCCATTCAAGAGATCAACCACAAATGATTTGTCTAAGGAAAAAATAAATATTTCAAGAAGTGAAATTCAATACATGCCAACACAATATTACATCATTTCTTTTATCATTCAAGATCACATACAAACACATTTCTCCATTTAGTATCATCTAAAATAACACCATCCAAAAAATGCAAAAAAAAAAAAAAAAAAACACATAAAATCAGTGAAATCACATGAAAATAACTCAACAATAAACACATAAACTCATTAGCAACTACAGCATAGAAGTACAACTAATAATTAGAGGGACCTTGATCTGGAGGAGGTGGTAGGTTAAACATTAAAAAGTAGCTACTAATAATAATTGCACTGGTGTTAACCGAGTCAAATTGCCCTTGAATCCAACCCATATCCTCATTATATCTAGCATCCTGCAGATTCAAGTGATTCTCAATTTGATTAAAGCATTGATTAAAATGAGTTTCCATTCTATTGAAGTGCTGGACCATTTCTTGATAGAAGTTCTTGTTAGGTCCAGGTGTAGGTGTTGAAGGAAGAGCTCCTCCTTCCTCAAAATCATCTCCCTATGAACTTTCATCCCGCCCAAAGAGTGCCCAAAAAGAGACATCAGTAAAGAAAATAGGAAGTTCAGTGGGTGGATCAAGATGGATTAGGTTGTACTTTTTTCCTAAGATATAGGAAACTAGATGTCCTAAGGCCACATTTTTCTTCCTCTTATTATGAGGAAGTTCAATATCAGAAAGTTTATAAATATAATTTATGATAAGTTGGGCTTCATCAAAAGGTTTTTTAGTCATAATCAAATATTTGATAGTGGACAAAAGAGGTGTCAAGTTTATGCGATCACCGGCTTTCGGAATTATAGAGTATCTCAAAACATGTTGAATGATCCTGCCATTTTGATTAAGAGTGTACACACGAGCAGAGGGCTAGCTTGGGCAACTCCTCTAAGAGTCTGATTTATTTTTGACAAGTTAAAATTGGCTCTAGAGGTTAAATTGTGCGCTTTAACTTCTTACGTTCTTAGGTGAAGGAAGTTACCTAGATCTTCCTTAGTGATCTGTACATATTGCTTAAAGATGGAGGCAATCCTTGTGTGAACTTGATTTACCTTTATATTTGCAAGGAATTTTTAAAAGGTTTCACGGTGGTAGGTGTAAATCAAAGTAAGGATGAAGGAAAATTGGGCCGAGATAAATAGAGGAATGATAGAAAAGTTGATATCACTCTAAATGAGGAGTCAGGAAGGGGTTATTTTGGCAGCAAAATACCTATCAAAGCTTCCTTATTTTGTTTAGAAAGAAATTTATCGTCCCTACCAGATCAGGAGGATGAGCCCTTATAAGTGTGAGGTCGTTTGCTCTTACTGGCCATTTCTAAGCTTTGGACTCAAGAAGGTTTGGAAATAAATGAGAATGTGAAGAAAATTTTATCCAAGACCCTTCAATTAAAAAAAAAAAGTCATATCGTACAGTATGAAATGTTGATCGTACATACGATTCTAAAATCATATAGGACACAAATGTTTTGTATATATGAATAGAAATAACCAAAAATGAAAAGGCTTTTGGTAAAATGCCATTTCCGAAGCATCATTTCGTACAGATTTTTATACCAAACTACCGTACAGACAAACACATGTTTGTCCAAGATGATAAAAAAATTTAAGATCATTTTATGACAGTTAGGTTCATCCACTTAAAAAAACCGACAACATGATTATACAGATAAAATGCGATTTTGTACGTATGATCTAACAAAAATAACTGAATGTTTAAAAAACCGTCACCAATAAATTAGATGAAACAACACAGTTCATGCATATGACGACGACATTGTATATTATGAAATTTAATGAAAAACTCAATTTTGTGTGCTCAACTCAGAAACCTACCATGCACATATTACAGAATTCATACAGTACAAAGAAAACACTTAAAACAAGACATGATAAATAGAAAGCTTTTCAAACAAAATGGCATGCTTCCAGTAAAATAAAAAATAAGATAAAAATATAAAATACACAAATAAAATATAAATAAAATAAATAATAAGAGAAAATAAACAAATACATAATTACACAACAAATCAAATTTATAGAATTTCAATTTAAGCATTAAGATCAATCACACCTAATCTAGTTCCTAAAGTACTAGACATGTCAAATGCCAGTAGTTTTTTGAAAATATCTACAAATTTATTCTCAGTAGAAACATGATGCAATTAAAATTCTCCCTTATATACATTATCTCTAATGAAGTGATGCCTTATATCAATATGCTTGGTTCAAAAATATTGAATAGGATTCTTTAAATTGCATATAGCACTAGTATTATCACAAAAAATTAGAACGATATCAATTGAAAATCCTAAGTTAATTAGTTATTATTTTAATTAAAGAATTTGTGCAACACAACTACCTAAGATAATGTATTGTGCTTAAGTAGTAGATAGGCTACTGAATTTTATTTTTTGCTAGACCAAGAAACTAAAAAGTTTCTTATGAATTGATAAGTTCTAGAATTACTTTTTTAATCAACTGTACATCCTACAAAATTTGAATTAGAATATCCAATAATTTCAAAAGAAGAGCTATGCTTAGGATACCAAATTCCTAAGTTTTGAGTTGCCAAAAGATATCTTAGAATTCTTTTAACTGCTATTAAATGTGATTCCTTTGGATCAAATTGAAATCTAGCACACAAATAAATACTAAACATAACATATGATATGCTAGTAGTCAAGTAAAGCAATGATCCAATTATTCCTCTAAATTTCTTTTGATCAATATATTTTTCCCTTAGAGTCCTTATTTAGCAACACTAAGGAACTCATTGGTGTAGTCATTGGTATAGCATTATTTATTTTATATTTCTTGAGGATATCCTTATATACTTTGACTGACAAAGAAAAAATTATTCCTCACTTTGCTTTATGCTAAAACCAAGAAAATAACTCAAATTTCCCATTAAACTCATTTCAAATTCAGTACTTATTATTTCAAAAAAAATATCACAAAGATTTTTTTTGGTGGATCCAAACTAAATAGCATCCACATATATTTAAATAATGAGTATGTCATCTCCTGTCCTTTTCAAAAAGAGAGTGGTCTCCACACTTCTTTTTATAAATGATCTTTCTAATAGGAAAGTGCTTAACCTCTCATATAGATACTCGTATCCTTCTATGAGGATAGATACTCGACCAAGCCCTAAGTTCTTGTTTTAGTCTATGCAATGCCTTTTTAAATTTAAACACAAGATTAAAGAATTTAGAATTTTCATAACTTAAAGATTGCTCAACATAAATATCCTCTTGTATCACTCCATTAAGAAAGGTACTCTTAATATTTATTTGATATAATTTAAAACCTTTAAAATAGGTAAAGGCTAGCAAAATCTTAATTGCTTCAAGTCTGGCTACGGGGGCAAAAGTTTCTTCAAAATTAATTCCTTCTATTTGATTATATCCCTTGGACACTAATCCTACCTATTTTTAATCACAACATCATAATCAATCATTTTATTTTTGAACACCCACTTAGTTCCAACAACACTTTGATCCTTAGGCCTTTCAATTAATTCCTAAACATCATTTCTAACAAATTAATTCAATTCCTCCTGCATGGCCAAATCCAAAAATTTTCTAAAAGTGCTTGATTTATATTTTTGAGTTTAATCATTGATATAACGGAAGAATGATTCACTTCTTTGCTAAGTGTATGCCTTGTTCTAACACTCTCACTAAGTTCACCTAAAATTAATTCCTTAGGCTGACTCTTAGAAAATTTCCATTCACTAGGCAAAGGATTTTCAGTTCTAGCATTCTTTTCCAAATTTTTACAAGTGCTTTCAATTCAACTTTAAAATATGAGTTAACAATTTCTAAAATAGTATTATTAACTTTTAAATAGTGCTCTCTATGATCAAATTCATCCATAAATATTTTAAAGTCATTTTTAAGTTCAGTATGTGATGATTTCAATAGTTCATGCTTTTTGTTCAAATCATCAAACTCATTCAGTAGTTTCATGTGGTTGCTATCAATCAATATGTGATCATTCCTAAGGATTTCATACTCTTTTCATAAATTTAAAAAATTCTAAGTTCAACTTAACATGCAACGTTTTTGAGTTTTTTATATGCAATATGAATTTTTTCAGAAACTTTAAATAATTTATTGTAGGTTAAGTCACATACCTCTTATTGATCTAACTGATCAAGCTTGTCAACTATTAAACACAAGTTCATAACTTCCTCCTATGCTTTTATTTCTAAGGAATCTGAAGCTGAGTCTGCCTAGAATGCTCTCTATAGTTTCTTCTTGCCCTTCCTAATATTAGTTTTCTCACCTAAATCTTCTCCTTGCTAGGATTAGTTTTCAGATTCGAGTAATCGAATTTGATATGTCCAGGCTTCCTGTATTCATTGCAAATTACATCAATATAAGCTTTAGCATTTTTATAGAGCTTACCCTTATTCCACTGTTGACATCTCCTTCGCTTCCTTTTAAGGAAACTTTTGAATTGACTTATTATTAAGGCAATATCATCTTTATCCTTTGGCTCAGACTGACCACTATCCAAGTCATCCACTTTTAATGCAATATTTTTCTCCTTCTGCTTATCACCTGCATTAATCTATCTTTGAGTCGCTCATTGATTGTAAGCAATTAGTGATCTAAGAAGATTGTCAATAGAATACATATTTAAGTCTTTTGATTCTTTTATAACATTTATCTTTGCATTATAAGCAGTAAGCAAACAATGAAGAATTTTATTTACTTTTTCATAATGTGTTAGTTCCCTACCTAAAGCATGCAATGAGGTGACTATTTGTATGAAACGAGTATAAATATCAATGATTGATTCATTTGGTTTCATGCAAAAAAGTTTATAATTGTGTAATAAAATGTTTAATCTAGATAGTTTCACCTCATTAGTTTCTTCATATGTAATGAAAAGCCTATCCCAATTTCCTTTTCTAATTCTTCAAGTTGAGACACACATATAGTCTTAGATTTAAGTACATAGAAAAAGTTGTTTAAATATTTATCATTCAACTAGGCTAATTCTTTTTCCTCTACAATCCAATCAGTAAAAGGTGTTTCAATTATAATATCATCTATAAGGCTAGTTAGTCTAGTGTAGCCTTTTTGTACTAAAATATGTATGCGATAATCCAGCGATTGAAGAAAATTATACATATGCGTTTTCCAAAAGTTAAAAAGGGTTGTTATCAAATAATGGTGGTCTTGTGATCAAATATCCTTCGGGTGTATTATGATTTCCAAAAGTAGCCATGATTGTTTTCAAAAAGTTATCTAAACCTTAATTTTTGAAAGTAGGCTCTAATACCACTTGAAAGTCTGAATAGGTTGTTAGACCTAAAAGTAATTATCCCAAGGCTAACCAAGAGGGGGGGTTAATTTGTAATTTAAAAAATCTCTTTGAAATTTTAGAAAACCGATTTTAATTTTTTAAGCACAATGAAAAATTTTCTAAAAATTAATTTTTCAACCACAAAATTAAAAGTGCATAATAAGGAAAATGAAGTAAAAATAAAAATAGAAGAACACAAAAATTTATAATGGTTCAATCCAACTAGACCTACGTCTACTCCCTAAAGACTCTCTCTTCAGGTATTACACTATATCAAAGTGATTCTGCTTTTTCTCCCACTATAAGGGAGACAAGCCTTTATAATTAATCTCTCTTACACCAATCCCTGGTATGGTAGAGTACTATCATCCTTTCACACCCTCTTGGTGTCAGTAGAGTATTATTGTCCTTTCATAATCTCTTGGTGTCTATAGAGTATCATCATCCTTTCACACACTCTTGGTGTTGGTAGAGTACCGTCATCTTTTCACACCCTCCTGGTGTCGATAGAGTGTCGGATCTCCTTTGAAAATCTTCTTTTAAGTGCCTTCAAGAAAGCAGAGAATAACTTTGAAGAATAAGCAAGAGATCCTCACCGTTGGGCAACCTTGTGAATCCCCTCATAAATCCCTCTTAAGAAATCTCTCACTCTCCAATCCCAAGAAACTCTCCCAAACACTCTCCAAATTCACTCTCAAAAGAAATTTGTAGTAGGAGTTCTATAGGCAGACAATTTTTAGGACATTATATAAAAATGATAAGAAAAATCGTCTAGAAAACTAAAACTTTTAATTTGACCATCTTGGATCATATAGTACGATCGTACTTTGTATGTATGAATATTTCAAAAATCCTGGTACAAACCTATTTTCATATTCTATCATTCGAATGTACAAACTGACATCATACTATAAGAATAGTTCAAAAAATAAACAAGTTTATCATGTATGATTATGTACAAATGCATTTTGTACTCTGGTCGGTATACTGTATAGACTTAATTTCATATAGTATAATCAGTTTGACCAAATCATGCTTGGTTTGGTATGAAAATGGATGAGTCCATTTTGTACTCTAGACGTCGTCTGTATAAACCCAAGTTCATACAATACAAATAATTCAAAAAATTTACCTGTTTGTATGGAATGAACTGGTACGCACCTATTTCATACTCTAGACATCATCTGTATGAAACTCATTTCATATGGTATGATTACTACATAAAATGATGAGTTCATTCGGGATAAACTGCTACATATCCATTTCATACTCTAGAAGCATCTGTATGAACCAATGTTCATATAGTACGAACATTACAAGAAAATTTTCTAAGGCATGATTCGTTTAACTTCTTTATAGAGGAACACACAGGTGAAATCATCCAGTACAATTCTAGCATCGTATAGTATGATTAGTTTTAAAACTACAAATTTTAACTCACTCCCCTAGTGTGTGTGTGTGTGTGCACGGTTACCCAATTATAATCACACTATCTCAGACACAAGAAAAATAGAAAAAATATAGACTTCAATTATAATAAACCCTAATCTAATGTATCTTGAAGTCTTCAACAGTCTGGAGTATGATTTTTCTAAAATATTAGAACATAAACAACACAAATATGATTTTTCCAATATATGTTAAGAGAAATAATAATCAACACAATAAGATTTTGGTATCATAAAAAACTCACATGATATAAAATTATAGTTTTGAAAGTTAAGTTGCAACATAAAGATCATTTTATACATAAAAGGTCTTTTGGTAAATTTGGTTTTAACCATGGTTAAGGGGTTAATCATGGCATATTTGAGTCTAGGATGAATAAAATGAATGTTTAAAGTTTTAAGAATACAATGGTAAGGTCCAATGTATGTTGGATAGTCAAAATGCAAAATTTTAGATTTAGGTACATATTTGATATTTTGGTGAATATTCTTTAACTTAAGTGGGTTTAGGGTTTTCAATGCTAGGAACAATTGAGATTTATTCAAGATAAGTCAAGGGATGATCTTCTTGAAGCTCAATGCCAAGAGAAAATATTTGCCTAAGTTTGGTCAATGAATTTGAGGTTATAAGGGTTTATGTGAAAGCTTTATTTTGGATAGGATTAGGGGTAGACATTGGGATATGATTGGGAGGTCCCTTAAGAACTATGTTTGATCTCAAACTAAGATTTTTTTTGTTTTCCCCTAAAGTAGTTATAAGTTTTCTCTATACTAGGCTAGTAATACATAAGCCCTATATATGAAAAGTGATGAGAAATTTGAGCTCAGATAAAAATGAGGTCAAGAAATGGATTCCTAATAGGCATGAGAAACTCAACAAAGTTAACATGTGTATTTGTGTTGATTGAAGTGATCAACCAGATTTGTAATTTATGTTGAGGTTTTATTTAACTTGATTGAATTATAATTAATCAAATGAAATGAATTTGAACTTTGATTATATAATAAAGTTAAAATACTTAATGATTGATTTGAAGATTGATGATGATGTCTCTATTAAATAGTGACTAACATGGTTAGCACTATTAATAAGCCAAAGGTATGGAAAAGCTATATGAATGTATGAATTTTAGTGTGATTTGATAAGTCTAAAGTCTTCTTTCTACTCCAAGAGAAAGGATGCCAACATGGGGACTCATATCTATCTCAACAAACTAGAAAACATCTTCTAAGAAAGATAAATTTATGTGAAGATTTACACCTAAATTTAGAATATTTATGATTTAAGATTTAAATTTAACTAGAATGGCTCCTAAAAGAATTTCTCCAACATTAGTAGGTCTCTTCTAATAGTAGTGGGTCTCTTTTAAGAAAATAAATATAATAAGGGCTCTCACACCTAATCTTAAGAAGACTTAAGAATTAGATTTCACTATGATGGTGCTTAAAATACTTTCTCCAACACTAGTGGTTTCTTCAAGGAAAAGGAAGCTAATAAGGGGACTCACATGTAATCTTATGAAGGTTTAAGATTTAGATTTAATTAGGATTATGCCTAAAAAACTTTATCCAATATTAATGGATCTCTTCTAAGAAAATAAAGCAATTATGGGGGCTCACACATAATCCCAAAATGGTTTAGTATATAGATTTAAATAGGATCGTGCCTAGAAGGCTTTCTCCAAATAGTCTTTTCTAAGAAAAGAAAGCCACAAGGGAACTCACACCAATTCTTATGAATGTTTAATATTTAGATTTAACTAGGATGGTGCCTAAAAGGATTTGTTCAACACTAGGAAGTCTCGTCAAAGAAAAGAAAGCCAACAAAGGGGATCACACCTAATCTTTAGAGGCTTTAAGATTTAGATTTAACTAGGATGGTGCCCAAAAGGCTTTCTACAATAATAGCGAGATGTGAACATGATCATAGGAAAATGATGCCATTAGGGAAATTTATATTTAACCTTTAAAATAGATGGGTAACAAGAAAAACAATTCTGACCATAACGTAATAGAGTACTAGAAATGGGATATGAAGATCCATGCCCTTACTAATGTTATACCTAAGATAGAAAGATGGAAGATGATTCATTTTAAAGCTTTATATTTATATCTCCAAGAAAGAAATGATGTTAGCAACCTATTAATGTTTCATTGGGGGTCATTAGCTTTTGCATACATCATATTCTTGGAGAAGAAAGGAAAGGTTAAAAGAAGATTTCTGTTAAGATTAATTTTGTATAATTTATAAATAATTCTATAAAAGAATTTGTTTCATTATCCAGACAAATGATCATTCTATAAGAAATAGAAAGGATAAAAAATAATTAAATGATTTTAGTAAATGGGCATATACAAAAACATCTCAGTCATTCTTAATCCTTCATCTTATTAAAAGTTAAATCCTTTAACATATCATCATTATATGGACTGAGTTTATCATAAAGATCTTAAAGTTAAATATTGAGCTGGGTAGAAAGAAGACTAATCATTTATTAAAAAATTTAGAAGGGATACAATCACTTGTAATATGTTTTAAGATATCACCCATTAATGAGCAACATGGGGCCCATATAGTCGGCCAACTTATAAGATCTTCATTGTTTGACTTTCTCTATCAAAAAAGGACCTTTCCATATAGACTCAAATTTTTTACCCAACTTTTGATGGTCTAAGATGGATTTGCAAAGAACTAATACCAAGTCACCTACTCATAAGGTTCTAAGTCGGACCATTATATCATGGACTTGAGCCATATGGGCTTTATATCACTTGAGGTTCTCTTCTATACCTTCAGGTTTCTGCAGCTAGAGTTAGGCTTTTTATTCATATGTGATACGTAGGTTAACTATAATTAAATGACAGGGAAGATGTATCTCCAAAGGAAGAATAACCTCAGCCCCAAAAACTAAAGTTAACAATGTATATTGAGTTTGGATTCTATAAGTAATTTTATAAGCCTACAAAGCATCACCCAACCTTTTATGCCACTAATAATCTTTATCATCTAAACATTTCTTTAAATTTATACTAAAGTCTTATTAAAGGCATCAACCTTATAGAGTTTCTTTTCCTCCTTTTAACAAGCTTTCCAAAGAGAATAGTAGACTTGTTAGTGTTAATCCTTTGGCCCGTCCACCCACAAAAGTCCTCTAAAACACCCTTTATCTCATTAACGGCCTTAATGTTAGCTTCAAAAAATATAATTGTATCATCTACAGAGAGAAAATGAGAAATCTTGGGGCCATTTGGACAAATACAAACACCAATAGAATCACCTTTCTGAATAAGAGCATTTGATAAAACTTAAGAGTAAAGAATAAAAAGAAAAGGTGTTAAAGAACAACCTTGATGGAAGCTGCTCTTAGCATTGATCCAATTAGAATGACTACCAATAATGATCAAAGAAAATCTTATATTTTCCACACATTAAAAAATTAGTTTTGGGAACATCAAAGGGAATCTGAAATACTCCAAAACTTTCCTCAATTTGCCCCAACACATGCAATCATAAGCTAGATCCATACCAATCTTGAAAGAGACTAAACCTTTAGAAGATTTAAAAAAACTAAACTTGTGAAAATCTTCTTGAGCAATAAGCTCATGATCTAACAATGACCTCCCCTTAATGAAAGCAGCTTGCTCTACCGAAAATAGTTTCGGTACAATAGGAATCAATCTATTCAAAAGCACATTGGCAGCTATCTTATAAATTATTTTACAAAGGCTGATCAATCTGTAATTGGAAGGACTCAAAGGATTAGTCATCTTCGGAATAAGCACAACTAAGGTATCTTTTCACTCCACATTCATGCTTCCATAATGAAAAAAGTTGTTTAATAGCATTCCAAAATCTTCCTTAATAACACTCTAATAATCCTTGAGAAAGGAGTAAGTAATGCCATTGTTCCCAAGAGCTATGTTAATATCTGCTTGATTAACAATTCCTTCAACTTCCTCCAAAGAAACATCCCTATTCAACAAATATTTATCATCTTCATCAATATAACATCTCGTAAATGGCCAACCATCCAAAATACATTCCCTTTCCTTCCATTTATTGTTAAAGAATAGAATAAAAATATCTATAATCTAAAATTTGTCTTTAACCAAAATGACATTATCATCATTGACTTTAAAGATCCAATTTGAATTCCTTCTTGTGCTAGCAAATGATTAAAAAAATCTGGAATTCATATCTCCTTCCATCATCCATCTAGTGTTTTCACATTATCTCCACCAAGTATTTAGACGAGCCAAAGTAGCATTTAACTCATTCATTTTTTCCTTAAGCCTCCAGCTTTCCTCTTCCAAGAGCTGTCCTATATCAGCCTCTTTAATATGCAGCTCCAAAATCTCCTTCATGCGATAATCCTTCAATTGATTAAAATTTCTTAGCTTGGCTTTACTCTAGACAAAAAAAGCTTTCAAAGTTCTATTACACTTGATATTCAGAATTTCAAAATAATTACCATCAACCTTCTTATTCCATTCTTTCCTTACCATAAAAAAAGATGTCGGAATTGAAGACCAAACATTTTCAAATCTAATTATCCTTTTAGACCAAGGCTTTAGCTCCAAAATATTAAGAACCAATGGATAATGGTCAGAAGCAACTCTAGCAAGATGTCTAATCACCATTCGATTGGAAGAATTGAATGCTATTAAATTCAAGAAACATCTGTCCAACTTCCCCAAAATTTGAGCTCCACCAACTTTATTATTACACCAAGTCAATTTTGGGCCAATACACCCAACCTCATGAAGGTCATTATTAACTAAAAATGAATACATCTCCTTGGATCCTTGAGAAAAAAAAATCTCTTTCCTCCCCTTTTATCTTCCTTGGATAATAAACATTTAAAATCTCCACCCACTACTATAGACAAATTTTTAGAAGAGTATGCTTCCAACTTACTCCATAATTCCCTCCTTTTATATACATCCTTACTCCCATAGATTGAAGAAACCATCCATGAACCTTTATTCATAACATTTAACTCACAAATAACAAAATGGTAAGAAGACTCCAAAATAGATAATGAAGCAACACTTGATTTCCAAAGTACAAGAATCCCTCTAGACAACCCATCTAAGGGTACTTAATAATAATCCCAATCCACACCAATCAAAGAATTAACTTCCTTTTTATCAATAGAAGTTAATTTAGTTTCCAACAAACTCACAACAAAAACTTCATGCTCCCTAACAAATTTTTTAAGATATAGAGAAGCTTGCCTCTTTCTAGCTCCTCTATAATTCCAAAAAGCTATTGATGACATCATTGATCAAGAGGGGGATATTTCCCCACTTTATCTATCATTTCACAATCCATTTTTCAATTTCTAATAGCCAACTTAATAAGTCATAGACCTCTAAGTTCTTTAAATAGCTTTATCTTTACATAAGATGAACTCCCTTTTTTAACACAAGAAGTATCATCCTTCACAGGCTCTTCAATTCCTTCAGCCAAACCAATGATGTCATCTACTTTGTCCTCAAGAACCAGAGATGACACACCAACTACACCATCCGGATCTATTTCCCCCTCACTAATTTCATATAAAACATTAAATTTATTACTATCAACTGGAAGAACAATAGAATTAGAAACCATACTTATAACAGGATATAAAATTATTTTTGTATTGCATCATCACGAACATTATTAGCAGCTGGTGGAGAATGCACCTCATCCAAAACTAGATTTGATGCATATCCACCCTTTGTCACCATCCCATCAATAGAACCTTTAACACTTCTATTGGGATCATTAGCAAATGAATCTTTAATCCCAGCATTTCTCACCACATGAAACTCAGTTCTCCTAGCTCCGATGTTTTTAACTCTTCTTCTCCAAAATTAACATTGATCCAGGGACCATATCATGCATTAAAGACCTCATCATCACCACCAGAAGCTTTATCCAAGTTTATTCCAGAAATAGCCTCACGTTTCTCAGTGATCTCATGTTGTATAGAATCAGCCTGATTCGCAACAGACAAGAGCTCCAAACATTTATTCTTGAGATGGCCAATCTTTCCAAAATTCAAGCATAAATTAGAGAACCATTCATATCCAATTTTCTAAAAGAATATACTCGAGCACCCTTCCAACCAAACACCTAGAGGAAGCTTATTATCCAACTTGATACAGACATAAATTCTTGCAAACTCCCTCTTCCCCATTGGAACATGTTCCCATCTATCATATATGGTGCCCAAACTTTGGAAGTAATCCTGTATATATTAATCTAATCCCAGCACTGTAGTGGTATATTAGGCATTCTAATCCTCACCAGAGTAGATAATCCCTTTAAAGAAGATGGAGAAAAAGTTGGACACCACCTATCAATACCAATGATATGTTCATTAACATACCACGAGCCATTAGAAAGAACTGAATCCAATGCTTCTCCATCATTAAATGCACAAAGAATCTAACCCAATCTAAGCACAATCAGATGAAATTTACCAAATTATGACCACTGCCTCTTTAATTCCATGTTGATCACATGAAGAGGTACATTTTCAGCAAAAACTTTCACTACTAATACCTTCAAAAGTTTTTTAGAATTCTTAATTTCATTCTACATAATAAGTTTCACCACAGAGCCATCCTTCATCAAACACTGCCCAAAGTCTAAATAAACAACACTTATATTAGATTTCCTACTCTATGCATTTTGCAACACATTTCCTCCAGGATGTTTCGATATCACAACAATATTATCTATTACATTAGATGAATTTAATTCTTTAGATTCACATTGATGAACCTTGTCCCTATTAGCTAGCAAGCTATTCAAACATAAGCCTCCACCACTATCCATAGCATCCTCTAAGTTAACAGCAACTGGCTCCTCCAAACTAACCTTTCCTGCTAAATTATTAGCAATAGAATGCACTCCGCCATTACTCTCAAGAACTAGGTGAGAATCAGCTTCTCTCCTAGCCAACTTAGACCCCGAGGAAGAACAATCCTCAGCATTTAAAATGACATTACAAAGTGGAACCTAAGGAGAACCGGAACCCTTGGGAAATTTCAACCTGCTATCAACCAAAATATTCTTGCCTTTTCTAATATCTAGAATGACTATCTTTGAAGAAACTTCATTGATGATTAAAGATCTATCATTTCTTATTCAACCTAGCATCTTGAGCAGATGGATTAATACCAACACACATTGATCCATCTCCAAAGGCATGAGACAAAGAAGTAAAAAATGAACGAGCAAGAAACACCAAACCACCATGCCGATGAACGTCACCATGACCACCAGCAGGTGCGGTCCGGTGACCCTCCACCACCATCAAAAAACTTGCCAAAAAGCCAATAACAGAAATTTGAAAAATCGCCTAATACTAGATACTCATATTCAATGGAAATTTTTTTATGGGTTGTACATGACACTAGGTTCAAATTTTATGTCAATAAGAGGTGTATCATATTTTCTAGAACTATTCTAAGTTTTCTATACATGGGTCCTTAATTATTGTTCTTAAGGTGACACTAAGTTTAAGTGGACAAAAAGGTTATGTTTAACTAACCCTTGAACAATCAAAATAATACACACACATAAGCACAATCATGTCCTTAGAACTAGGAGAGCCTAAGACTAGGCGTGTGAGTGTTCAAACAACACATGCAAGACTTAAAAATAATTTACATGCTTTCTTTGATTAGTTATCAATTGTGATACAACTATTCACTAATCATACCGCATGAATTCTATTCATGCAAAAACTATCCATGTTTAAAGATTCAATCCCTCACCTCAAATTACTCAAAATTTAATATATATATAGTTTTAAAATTAATTTTAATATTTTTAAAAATATTTATTTTGGAAATTCTAGTAAATTTAAAGTAATTAAAAATAATTTTGAACAAATCTCAAAAATAGTTTTAAAATAGCTTCAAAATAATTCTAAAAATATTTTGATAATTTGAGATAATTTAAATAGAGGTTTCAGAATTTGAAAATTTTTTGAGTTAAATTTAATTAAATATTATAATATTTCAATAATTTAAAATTTATTCAAAATATTTTAAATCAATTTAATTTTAAATTAAAATGTTTTAAATCTTAAATGATTTGATATTAACTTATTAATTAAGAAATCTTTTAAATTTAACTCTAAATATTTGAGTTTTATTTAAAATAATTAAAGTTAATAAAAATTAATATATTAAAATATTTATCATTTAAAAGTAATTAACAATTAAAATGATCTCAAGAAAATATTAAAATAAATTTTGAATTAATTCAAAATTAAAGGATATTTCAATAGTAATCAATTTTAAATTAAATTAAGTATTAATTAAATATTCAAATATTAAATATTTAATAATTATTTAATATTTTAAAATCATTTTAAATTTTAACTTAAAATGTTGACAATTTTCAATATTTTAATACAAAAAATATTATTAATTCTAAATTAAAATTTAAAATTTTAAGTGTTTCTTTATTATTTTAATAATTAAATATAATTAATACAAAAGAATAATTTAAAAATAAATTATAATAAATTTTAAATTTTTTATAAAAAATAATTTTAAATAGATTAGTGAACTTTGAAAAAGTTTTAATTAAATATCAATTAAAAATATATTTAATATTTAATGTTTAAAAATAATTTAAATAAATTTAATATTTTAAAATAATTAATTTTTAATTAAATTCATTAATTTTATGAATGTTGATATTAATATATTTTTTATTAATATTTAATTTTTAAAATTTAATAGTTTTAAAATAAATTAAAATTAATTTAAAAAATAAAAATAATGAACTTGGGGTGAGGCGGACCAGACACATGTCAGCATCGAATTGCCCACTCCAAATCGCAAAGCAATCATTATCAGTGGCGTATTGATTGGACATGATTGTCCCACCCGTAATCATTGCCCAATCAATGAAACCATAATCATGGTTCACTAATGCATTTTGGAACTGGTCGCTCTGATTGAGCAAGAAAGTGCTTCGATCCAATGGAATCATATATGCAGTGAAGCGGAGTTTGGGATAATGAAATCTCAGCTGTTGATCAAAAGATCATTGGTTGATATTTTGTACACCTTAGCCAAACTATGGAAATGCCCTAAACATGAGTTTTTCACTCGTTTATGCGATCAGATTGATCATTTCCCATAAAATTTTTAACCTAAACTCCATGCATGAACATAAATCATGGGGTAGCCCTTTAATAGCTTAAAAATTAGCTTAATGAAAAGTTATGTAATGCTAAGTGTATAACCTAGGGCCAAGGTTTTTGAAGGATTTTACTGTTCAATTTTGAAAATTTTTGAAGCT